>NC_092038.1:14110960-14410960 GCF_003086295.3 Arachis hypogaea
CCTTGTGCTTATATATGCTTCTTGGGAATTAATTTATTTTGACCAAGCAATTGCATTCATTAGATAGTTGCATATAGGTAGATTGCATTTAGTTAGTTTTCATTGAATAAATGTTGATCCCTTTGCTTTCTCTTGGTTTAAGCATGAGGACATGCTTGGTTTAAGTGTGGGGAGGTTGACAAACCCCATTTTGAGGGTTTATCTTGTGCTTAATTTAGGGGATTTTATAACCTTTTACCCACATTTATTCAATGAAATAGCATGGTTTTATAACTTCTCCTTAATTGTGCTTAAGAGTGAAAACATGCTTTTTAGGACTTAAAATAGCTAAATCTAATTCTCCTTGATTCCATTAGATGCCTTGATATGTTTGTTAAGTGATTTCAGATTTAGGAGGCAAAGGTTGGATCAAGGGAATGAAGAAAGAAGCATGAAAGTTGGAGAACTCATGAAGAAATGAAAGAACCGGAAAGCTGTCAAGCCGACCTCTTCGCACTTAAACGACCATAACTTGAGCTACAGAGGTCCAAATGATGCGGTTCCAGTTGGGTTAGAAAGCTAACATCCGGGCTTCGAAACAATATAAGATTTGCCATAGTTGCTACAGTATGGTGGCGCGCACGCGCATAGTACGCGCACACGCCGTTGCTGCCACCTAGTCCACTTGAAGCAAAACGTGGCCAGCGATTTTGGAAGCCTTGTGGGCCCAATCCAACTCATTTCTGATGCTATTTAACCCAAGGAGTGAAGAGGGAAACATAAGTTAGTTACCATTAGTTTAGTTTAGTTTTAGAAGTAGTTTCTAGAGAGAGAAGCTCTCACTTCTCTCTAGAATTAGGATTAGGATTAGGATTAGTTCTTAGATCTAGGTTTTAATCTTTGCTTTCTTCTACTTCTACATCTCAATTCTTTGTTGCTACATTCATCTTCTTCTATTCTTTTATTGTAATTTCCTTTATGTTGTTCTTATACTTTGTTGTAGATCTACTATTGTTCCTTCCATTTTCTTTCAATTCAATAAGAGGTAATTCATAATAATTGTTCTTCTTTGCTTTTCTATTGTTGATCTCTTGCTTTTGTAGTTAGATCTCTCTTTAATTCTTGCATTTAATAATGTTTACTTCTATTGTGCTCTATGTGTTTGTTGAAATGTCTCTTTTAGTTTTAGTGTAGATTTTGTTCCTCTTGGCCTAGGTAGAGTAATTAGTGACACTTGAGTTATCTAATTCCTTTGTTGATTGATAATTGGTTTGGAGTGCACTAAAGCTAGTCTTTCCTTGGGAGTTGACTAGGACTTGTGTCTCAAGTCAATTCATCCACTTGACTTTCCTTTATTAACAAGGGTTAACTAAGTGGTAGCAATGAACAATTCTCATCACAATTGAGAAGGATAACTAGGATAGAACTTCTAGTTCTCATACCTTACCAAGAGCCTTTTATAGTTGTTAGTTTATTTTCATTGCCATTTACGTTCATATCTCTTATCCAAAACCCCAAAACAACTCAAACCAATAACAAGACACTTTATTGTAATTCCTAGGGAGAACGACCCGAGGTCCAATACTTCGGTTTATAAATTTTAGGGGTTTGTACTAGTGACAAACAACTTTTTGTATGAAAGGATTATTGAGTGGTTTAGAGACTATACTTTACAACGAGATTTCATTAGTAAAATTCTAAACCGTCAAAAATCCATTCGTCAGTATTCATGGGAATCCGGAAAGTCTAAACCTTTTCTGTGGTATTCCGAGTAGGATTCCGGGATTGAATGACTGTGACGAGCTTCAAACTCGCGATTGTTAGGCGTGATGACAAACACAAAAGAATCAAGGGATTCTATTCCAACATGATCGAGAACCGACAGATGATTAGTCGTGCCGTGACAGAGCATTTGGACCTTTTTCACTGAGAGGATGGGATGTAGCCATTGACAACAGTGATGCCCTACATACAGCTTGCCATGGAAAGGAATAAGAAGGATTGACGGAAGGCAGTAGGAAAGCAGAGATCCAACAGGGACAAGCATCTCCAGACACTTATCTAAAATTCCCACCATTGAATTACATGAGTAACTCTATCTTTATTTTCTGCTTTATTTATTATTCAAAAACTCCATAACATTTATTATCCGCCTAACTGAGATTTACAAGATGACCATAACTTGCTTCATACCAACAATCTCCGTGGGATCGACCCTTACTCACGTAAGGTATTACTTGGATGACCCAGTGCACTTGCTGGTTAGTTGTGTGGAGTTGTGACTAAGTGTGATTCACGTTTGAGAGCGCTACCAAGTTTTTGGCGCCATTTTTGATGATCACAATTTTGTGCACCAATAACATCTATAAAGAAGCCAAACACACGCAGTAATAAATCGGGAGATTATACTGCCGTTTAGCTATCTAGAATTGTAGAGGTCATACTCTTCAATAAAATCGTGCCAATCTCTCTCAAATGAGTACTTAGATTTAGATTCAAACACAATCCTCTTCATGCATGTGTTGAGCTGATCGAAACGATGGTAACCTACCAGCTTGTATGATATCTTCTATAGGATATGCCATATGCACCATCTATGGCGTGTGTTTGGTAAGGTGGTCTCTAACACAGAACGCATCTGCAGGCATTGATCTATTATAACACATTTGGGGACCTTTCCCATGCACTTCACCCAAGTCCGAAAAAGCCATTGGAATGTATGAGTCTCCTTATTCCGCAATAATACGCACCCAAGAAGTGTAGACATCCCATGGTGGTTGACCCCTACGAAAGACCCGAACGGCATGTCGTACCTAAATAATAGAAATATAAACACATGTAACGTAGGTGTAAAATCCAAATGCCTTAGCTGAAACAAAATCTAATGAAGTAGAACAAAAAAATAATAATTTGGTACCTATTAGTCTTGTAAGTAGTGTCAAACGTCACGACATCACCAAAATATTCCCATGCAGCTCTATACCGAGCATCGGTCCAAAACACATTTCTAAGGCTATAATTTGTCCACATCTATTTCAAAGAAAAAGTTCGGATTGAGCTCCTTCATCCGTGAGAAGTGCTTAAGTAACTCTTTTGGATCCATCTCATCCCCGAAAATGCATAAGTAACAACTAATGTAATTTCTAACATCCTTCTCTATAAAGGTGATGTTGGCAAGGCCACCAGCAACATTGGCTAGTGCCTGGTATGTCTTACTCGGTCAAATGCCAGCTTGGTCGTTTTGCTGTATCAGGTCCTTCACATGCATACTTAGCTGACGGTTTGCTGAGAACATTCCAGATAGCTTCGGATTAAGCGGGTGTGAGTGGAATACCTCTACTCGAGAAATCCTCCATTGTCTTGTCATCTTATCTAATGCTAAATAGCAACGGGCTTTACAGTTTGTTGAGGCCACTGTTTTCCTTCTCTTGGATGCCTTTACACGGGATGTGTGATATCCATCTCTGTTACAATTCAAAGCCTGATTAACAACCACCTTCTGTCCGTTTTTAGTCTCCTAGCCGATAGTTCTTATTTTGACGACAAAACCAATCCTTACCATATATCGGTAATAATATGCACGTGCATCTTCTAATGTGCCGAAGCACATTCCCTCCGTGGGGTCTAGCTCCTCGTCACCAATAGCTTGGTTTATGACCTGGAAAAAAAAAAAGAAAAAACAAATAAAACTCAACCTAATAGTTAACTATACAAAAGTGGCTAATTTCACTATCGCGTATAACAAATAAAACACACTACTGTAATTTTAGGTGCTGATTTCGTGCCATTATGGATGGTATTCATATGAACTTATTGATTGCATAAAGAATGAACTTTACGAATGTTATGCATATAACTAAAGTGTTAAAATTGGCAATTCACTAAATAGTACAGTATAAGTATAAATGCACATAAAAAATACACACACAAAAATCGGGTTATTACCATACCTCATCAGAGTTAGTAGAGGTGCACAAGACCCAGTCCAGCCCAAAGACCCGGACTGGACCCGGTGACTTCGAGACTAATTTGGCCCGGCCTCGTTATGGCCCGGTTAGACCCGAGGTTTCAATAGATAGCCCCGATTATTTATTAAATTGGGTTCTGGCCAAGCCTCGGGTCACCTGGTCCCAGCCCGTTGGACCCGTGTAGGCGTGCAGTAAAAAAAATAAAAAAAATATGCATTATGTTTCGTGCCTTTGTGTTTAATGTTCACAATTTCACTCTTCAGGCTCACACTTCACAGCCCATAGTATTCAGGGGCTAGGGCACAACACACACTCTCTCTCACTCAAACTCATTTCCCTGAGGCACAGCGCCGCAGCCCCAACGGCCAGCAGAGAGCTCCTCCTTCACACCTTCATGCCATTTGTGCTTCTTAATCATACCTCACTCTCTCCTTCACCACCAATCTTCTTTAATTTTTTTGTTGTCCCTTTTTTCACCTTCTTCCTCTTTCTCCACCAAGTCTGATCAACCACCACAACTGCTGACCGTCAAACACCGCGCGACCAGTAACTCGCCTTCAATTACCTCTTAGAGACTCAGAGTTCTCACCAATGCAGTGTTCATCGCAAGACGCAGAGCAGGTAATTTATTTTTGCTAAAAACTATTGATTTTCATTTTTTTTTGTAACTACTGGCCTATTGGGTGCTAAATATTTCACCTATTTTATTTGTTTTGTTATTTTTTTTTGGGAGAACTAATGAAATTGTTGATATTTTTCTTGCCATAATTGGTTTAATTTTGAGAAAAACTAACAAAATTGATTTTTTTGTGTTTAATTTTCTGGTTTGTATTTTAAATATTTCAATGATGAGAGTTACAAGCTAGACGAAAGTAGGAAGAAGTTGTTGATCAGAGATAGGAATTAACAATTCAAAAGAATTGGGAGTAGGGACAATAATTTGAAATTATAATTACTGGCTGCCTTAGCAAATTATTGGAAGTAGGAATAATAATTTTATTTTTATAATTTGCACCGCCAATAATTATAATTGATCCTTTCCACTTTAAATTTGATTGTTATTTAAAAATCAAATTTTTTGGTTTGTGCACTTTATGTTATTGTGAGTAATGCTTTGGTGAGTATTGAGTAATGTTAGCTGCTCTACCTTTACTTCACGTGCATTTCAACCTACCTTCAATTATTATCTATGTCTTACTTCACTTAAGTCTTACAAGAATAAGAATGAGACTGACATACTTATGAATCTTTCTTATTTGTTTTATTTTTTTTGAATTAGTAAATTAAACATTTAATTCTATTTTCATTTGTTATTGTTAAATGATGAGACTAAACACTTGTTTAAGTATGCTCAGTTTTATTTAGATATATTGTATTTATTCTCAGTTGTTTAAGTATGTTTAATTTTTTTTAGATATACTGTTATATGAAACTTTTTTATGTTTAGATAAATACAAATGGGAGGAGGAGATTCTAGTTGTATTGCAGTCTAAAGTAATGAGGATAATAAAGTTATGGACATAGAGCCTGAGGTTGCTGCTGTCGAGAGACAGCAAGCTAACGAGGGACAGCAGGCTAACGAGGGACAGCAGGCTACTCATAAGGGTAAAAAGTCTTATGTTTGGACGTATTTTAAACAGGTTTCATTTAGTGAGAGTAATGGAGAGCACAAGGCCAAATGTAATCACTATCAAAAAGCATATATATGTCATCCAACTAGACATGGCACAAATTCTTTGAATAAACACTTGAAATTTTCTCACAAGTGGATATTTACAAAAGCAGACAAAAATGGGACACTTCATGGCTATATGTCTAAGGTTGGTGAAGAATATGAAGTTGACAAAACTTTCAAAGTCAATGGCTATAGCTTGGAAGATTGTAGGAAGGCAATGGCTGAGTTTATTATCCTTGATGAACACCCTTTTAAAGTAGTCGAAGGGATTGGGTTTCGCAAAATGATTAATCAATTTGAGCCAAGATTCATTGTACCATCCAGGATGACAATGTCAACAAATTGCTTTCATCTTTATTTAGATGAGAAGAAAAAACTTAAAGCAAAAGTCATGTGCTCGAGTTTATTTGACATCAGATTGTTGGACATCAAGTCAAAATCATAGCTACATGAGCCTAACTGCACATTTCGTTGATGACGACTGGAAGTTACAAAAGAGAATTCTCAATTTTTGCTTGATTGAGAACCACAAGGGAGAAACAATAGGGAGAGAAATTGAGACATGTTTGAGAGAGTGAGAAATTGAAAAGGCCTTTACAATCACATTAGACAATGCATCTTCAAATGATGGGGGCTATCACTTACCTTCAAAGAAAATTAGCTACAATGGATGGATTGGTGTGCGGAGAAAAATATTTACAAATGAGGTGTTGTGCTCATGTTCTCAACTAGATAGTGAATGAAGAAATTAAAGAGCAACATGCCTCCATTGAAAGCATTCGGAATGCTGTTAGGTATGTTAGATCTTCTCCAAAGAATTAAAAAATTTAAAGAATGCATTGAGGCTGAGTTGATAGAGTCTAAAAGTCATGTTTGTTTGAATGTTCCAACTAGATGGAATTCCACCTATCTAATGTTGGAACATGCTAAAATTTTTGAAAAAGCTTTGATAGACTTTATGATAAAAAAAACTGAATTTTTTATATGGTTTAGAGGGGATAGTCGGGGTAAAAAAAAAAGTTGGTCCACCCACATCACTTGATTGGCAACATGCTAGACTATTCATTGATTTTTTGAGAATCTTCTATGAGATTACTTTGTATTTCTCATCTTCTTTACATGTTACTTCAAACAAATGCTTTCATGAGATTGCATCTATAAATTCTCAACTAACATCTTAGAGCCACAACAATTCTGAATTATTGAGAACTATGGCATGCTTTATGAAGGCTAAATACGATAAATATTGGAGACTAGTTGACAAGTTTAATCCTTTGATACTTGTTGCCGTTGTTTTAGATTCTCGATACAAATTTAATTATCTCTCTTGGTGTTTGGAAGATGTATATGATAAGGAAGTGGCTACTAGTATGACTAGTTTTGTGAAATTTACATTGGAGATATTGTACAAATTTTATTCAAAAGAAATTGTAGATGATAAAGTTCTTAATAATGGTGGTGGTTCCTCTAGAGCTGTTTTGGATGATAAAGATAGTGGTCAGTCTGGTGCTACGAATGTTGCTGCAAATAGAGTGAATTTGTGAAAAAATAAAAGAAGGAAAAAGCTAATACAGATAGCAAATCAGATGTTGAGAAATATTTGGCCGAAGATCCTGTAGACGTGGAAGATGAGAATTTTGATATATTGGCTTGGTGGAAATTAAATGGATCAAAATATAGAATTCTTTCTCCCATAGCCCGTGATGTCTTCGGTATTCCAGTTTCAACTGTTGCATCTGAATCATGCTTTAGTACCAGTGGGCGTGTGGTTGATCTTTACCATAGCTCTTTGTCAACAAAATGGCAGAAGTTTTAATTTGCACCCAAAGTTGGTTGTATCCTTCTAAGAAGATCATGTGGACGTGAAAGATGAGAATTTTGATATATTGGCTTGGTGGAAATTAAATGGATCAAAATATAGAATTCTTTCTCCCATAACCCATGATGTCTTCGGTATTCCAGTTTCAACTGTTGCATCTGAATCATGCTTTAGTACCGGTGGACGTGTGGTTGATCTTTACCGTACCGTAGCTCTTTGTCACCAAAAATGATAGAAGTTTTAATTTGCACCAAAAGTTGGTTGTATCCTTCTAAGAAGAGATTTGAAGAACTTGAGTTTGATCAATTTGACAGCAGTGACAAGATTGTTAATGGTATATTTACTTTATGATATCTTTATTCTTTTTTATTATTTAATTTAATTCATATAATAATCTTGAGAGACTAATTTTTATGTTTTGCAGATGTTACTAACACATCCACACAATAAGAATCAAGTTCACAACCTTAAGAGCAAACTACGAATCAAATGAATTTTGTGCTATAATTGTTTGCTACTTAATATTTTATTGTTATTGGTTGGTATGACACTATAAATTATTATTATTATTATGTTAATCTTGTGTTGGTTGTTAACTTTGTTTTAATTGTCTTTTGAACTTTGAATGTTTAGTGTGTAATTGACATAATTATTATTATGAAAGTTTAAATTATTATTATTATTAGATTCTAAATTATTATTATGTGAATGTTGAAATGTTATGGAATAATTATTTTTCAAAATTTAGAGGTTCAAAAGATGTAGAATCCAACTTTTGGTGATGTCGTGATAAAGTTGATCAAGACCCGGACTTCAACCGGTTTAGATCCGACTTTAGTGTGACCCAAAAGTAACATGATTTCATCGGGTTTAGGATCGGGTAAGGGTCTCATAAATAGACCCGGTCATTATTTAGGGTCGGGTTCAGGTCACGGTGAACCCGGCTTCACCTAGCCCCATGTGCACCCCTAAGAGTTAGTGTAGTTTTTTATATTTTCGAAAATTGGTTGACTAACAACAATCTCGTCGAGTGAGTTCGTCTGTTATTCAAATTCTTCAGCACCTTCTGCCATAGGTACCGTATTAAGGTCGAATTCAAATGCCATATTATTTGCAATGATAAGCGCAACTTCTTGTAAAAATTTTTGGTTTATACATTATTGTACTTGCAATAGTATTATTCTTGTGATTTTTGAATGAACATAATTGAATTAACGGAACATATATATTAGGGTAGTTTTCATGTTTCATATCTCTATTAAGTCATGATAAATGCCTTAACGGATAAAAAATCAATTACAATTATTAAATATAATTGATATTAATCATATTATCATTATCGTTCTTTATTATTATTAATCTTTATTATATTCTTAAATATAAAAATCGAATTATAAAAGAAAATATTAAATATTGATTACAAAAATGTTTAATAGTAAGAAGATATAATATTATAATTAATATCATTGATAAATAAAATTGATAAAAATATGATATGTGAGATAATAAAAAAGTCAAATAAACAAATAAGACTTATTAAATAATATAAATAAAATAAATTATAAAAAATTTTAGTTAATTATGTCTAAAAAAATTTTGTTTGCAAATTGTTTTCATTCGTATCAGCGTATATATGTCAACTTTTTGCTCATTATCTTTTTCTTCTTTCTAATAATTTTTCTCTCTCTCTCTCTCTCTCTCATTATCGCTGTGCCAAAATTCATAGGGCATGATGATGCAAACCATATTGATATTCCCCATACATGCATGTATATGTAGCTGTCGTGGCCCGGAAGGAAAAACAAGTGGCTCCCATGCATATTTGTCATCATTGACTTCAAAATTTCAAGGGCAGTAAACCCTAGAAGAAAAAAAGAGAAAAGAAACACTGCTCTCACCCTATATTTAGAAGCTAAGGTCAAACAAATTAAAACAAACAAGAGCCTAAGGGGCTAAGAAAAAGGCTATCGTCTTAGCCTTTTTCAAATGCCGCCAGGTCATCTGTCAAATACTACTTACTATTAGTCCATGTCGTGTCATGAAATTAAATTATATTAAACATATATTTAAATATAAATTTGACCTCAAAAGTCAAAAGCATGATTTGGATAGGAAATTAATCTTCTACAAATTGAATTAGGGTTCCAGGATATATAAATTAAATAAATGCATCCTTAGACTGTTTTACAGTGCTTCGGTTTCCTAGGATAAAGATAAATAAATATTAGAGTGCAAACCTATTTAAAGAAACATACCTAAAATAAGTAAACAATTTTAGATATATTTTTTCCTTTTTCTATGTATAATATGACAATAATAAGAATAACTATTTTTAAATTAAAATATTATCTTTTATGCCAAAAAAAAATACTTTTAACTTTTTATTGTAAGAATTATCTCTGACATCATCCGAAATTTTTAAAATAACAGTGATGAGAATTTTTTTAATGAAATTGTTCTTAATAGCAATTAATTATGAAATAATGATAACTAAATTATGTAAAAAATAATACTTTATCTCTTCTCTTTATTTTTATATATCATCTCAGAAATAATTTATAATCGAGTAAGGTATCATTTTTGTCCCCAACGTTTAGAGTAAGTCCTATTTGTATTTCTAACGTTTAAATCGTCTTATTTGTATCCTTGACGTTTATAAAAGTGATTCAATGTTATCCTACTATCAATTATACTAATAAATCAAATTATATTTTTCAATTATTCTTACATGGATGTATTCATTCTCAATTAGGTCTCATTTAGATGTGTTCGATCTTAATATTATACCCACTATTTGTGTTTAGATTCAATTATATTTTTAGAAAAGTGAATTATGTAAATGTTGTAGGAATTAGTTTCAACTTTTGATGAGTTATTTTTCGGAGTGAATCATCGATTCTATCAATGTATTCTAACTCTAGAAAGAGATTTTCAAAACTCAAACTAAAGCGCTCATGATGTGTAGTTGACGGTAGGATAATATTAAATCACTTTTATAAATATATACTAAAATACAAATACACATTAAAAATAAATTTATCCAAAAATATATTAATAATTAATTTTAGTTGCTGATTTTAATATATAAATATAATTTTTGTATATATTATATATAGCATGAAGTCATTGCATATATAGTTTATTTGTATAGACACAGACTGCCTCTACACACAAACAAAGTCAACAACACAACTGTGTGATGAGTTTTCCTGTTGTAAAAATCAATTTTGTTTTTTCAAGGACAAAATATATATATAAACTAATTGAAGGCCAATATTACATATATTTACTAAAACGAAAAATATTATAAGTATTTACTAAGTGTTTTTATATAATTTGATTGAGACCTAATTGAATTATAAAATTTAATACTAATTTAAAGCAGTGTAATTCAAATTATATATGGACAAAATGTTTTAATAACTCGAATGAGAGTAAAATGAACTACATGCACGTAAATATATTTTTAATTTAAAGTGGATTAATTCAAATTACTACAAGTAGCAGCTCAAGGCCATTCGAATTAGTTTCATTCAAATTATCAATGAATGCCCTATAAATATAATTCGAGTTCAATTTTTTTTAATGTATGAAATATAAAATATATTTTTTAAATTTTTAAATTATTAATTTTTTAATAAATTTACAAAACAATTAAAAAAATGATTTAAAAGATGTTAGGAGTACTATAAAAATTTGTAACGTCCCAATGACTTAGATAAATATATGCATGTACTAAAACTTTAAATAAAATACTCGAGATAGTCAATAATAATTTAAAAATTAAAAAATATATATTTTTATCATCTACTTACCTGTATTACTCGAATATTATAAATTTTTATAGTACTCCTAGCATCTTTTAACCCATTTTTTAAAAATTGTTTTGTATGGAATAATTTTTTAAATTTTAAATTATTATTAATTATGTAGAGTATTTTATTTAAAATTTGAGTACATTCATGAATATTTGCATTTAAATTTAATCTTTTTTTAAATTTTTTAATTTTTTAAATTATCATTGACTATGTAGAGTATTTATTTAAAATTTGAGTACATGTGTGTATTTACCTAAGTTACTGAGACATTACAAAATTTTATAGTACTCTTAATATCTTTTAAGCTATTTTTTTAATTGTTTTACATGGAATAAAATATTTTTTTGTAATATAATTTAAATAAATTTATTAAAAAAATTAATAATTTAAAAATTAAAAAAATATATTTTATATTCCATGCATTAAAAAAAACTGAACTCGAACTATATTTATAGAATATTTATTGGTAATTTGAATGAGACCAATTCAAATGACCTTAGACTGCTACTTTTGGAAATTCGAATTAGTCCACTTCGAATTAGAGCTATATTCACGTGTATGTAAAGTTTCATCCTCATTCGAATTACTAAAACATTTCCTTCGTGCATAATTCAAATTACACTACTTTAAATTAGTATTAAATTTTATAATTCTGATAGGCTCATTCGAATTACATAAAAACACTTTATAGATCCTTATAATATTTTTCATTTTGATAGATATGTGTAATATTGACCTCCAATTAATTTATTTATGCATTTTGCCTCTTTTTTTTTTTCAAACCTAACTCATGTTTTATTATGGAAGCTACTAGTATTGTAGTAGAGATTTGATGTTTTGAGCACAATCAATTTAACAAAAGATTTGGTCCTTTACTTATTGTTAAAATTATGAAGGTTTTTTTCCTGTATATTTCATAAATTTATTAGCAAACCCATTTCAGAAATTATTAGTTACATAAAACGTTTGAACATTTTTCTTTTTAAATAGAGGTCTGCTATACATACAAGTCTTTTTGTCTTACAAGTCTTATAAATTGGTATAAGCTAAGCCCAACCAAAAACACACATTACACTCTCACATTAAAGAGTAAATAAATGCACGTTATTCAACCACTTCATGTTTCCAAACGCGCTATTCACCATGCATTATAAATGACTATTTTTCTTCTTTTTCCATGAAAACGAGTTTCTTGCCAAATTTGAAGATAATGAAACTTCAGAAATACACCCAAACAATTACAGAAATACACTCAAACGATTACATAAATATACTCAAAGAATTACAGAAATACACCTAAACGGTTACAGGAATTCAGCCAAACGATTATAGAAATATACCCAAAGAATTACAAAAACTACACCCAAAGGATTTAAGAAATATACCCAAAATTTGTTGAAGTACACCTTATGCATAATTGAGAACTCTTTCTCTTTCTCCTCCTCATCTTCTACTGCTTATTCTTCTTCAAAAACGATTTCAGAGTTTGATGTCAAAAAACAATGGAAATCGAGAATAACAAAAAAAACAGAGAAAAAAACACGTAAATAAAGAAGGAGAAAGAAAATGCAAGAAACAAAAGAAGAAGAAGGTGCAGTGAAAACGTGCAGTAATGGTTGAAGAAGGAGAAAGAGAAGGCAAGAAACGAAAAAAGAGAAGAAGAAGAGGAGGAAGAACGTGCACAAGAAGAAGAAGAAGGTACACTTATAAAGACTTGTATAAAAAAACGCTTATATGTGAAGAATTTCTCTTTTAAATAACCTCAACAAACACCTTTATAATAGTTGGTTAGAGAATCCTTTAACTATAAAGAAAAGATAAATACGTACATCCTTTTGAAATACTTTCAAAATACAATTCAAAATATGGACATATTTCACTGTTACATCCAGCGAAATACCCTAAAAAAGTAAAAATATGGAAAATTTTCAAATTTTGTCCAATCATGTAATTAAATTTTTTATTTAAATAAAAAAATTTACATTATAAGGGTACCCATTAATAGTGGTTGTTAATAATGTTTGAAGGTTTTTTTTCTTTTCAGAAAAGAGTCAAATTTAAAGAAACAAAATAGTCAGAAGTAATTTAAAAAATTAGAGGTAGTCACTATATATACAAAGAGTATCCATCACTGTTCATAACCAATTTTCTTTTTTTGTTTCCATAATTTTGTTAAATATAATAAACAAGAATAATAATTATTTTTTTGGGTGGTCAATTATAAATATTCTTTACTTGAATTATATATATATCTTAGGAAAAACTGGTTTTGCCATAGCCAGATTATCAGCCACCCTAAATTAAAAAAAAAAAGGATATATTATTAGCCACCCTATAAAATGGTCGTTCGTGGCACTATAGTGAATAGTAGTGATGTGTACATGTATACTTAGTCCATGAAAGTCAAAGACAGAAATTAAAGCTTACAACTACAAAAGAAAAAAATTTCCTTGGGACAGAAGAAAAACTTTTATTTAAGAAAATAGTTGAGTGACATTTACAAATTATAAAAAATACATAAAATCTAAAACTAAAAAAAATGAATAAAATTTATGTTAAACTATAGCCTAAAAAAGGTTATAGAATTTTATTACAACAAATTTTATAAAATAAAAACAGAAACAAATTATAAGCATACAACTACAGATTAAACATATAGCAAACACACACATATATGATAACAAACACATCAAGATATAATAGTAATAGTATATCAGGCTTCTATATTATGGGTTACCTGCTACAATCTATAGACTGTATTTTCATTTCTTTAGTTATTTTTCTAATTAAATTGAGTTGACATTTTTTAAATTAGGAAAATTTATGGACTAAATTTATATGTAATTCTATACTTAAATTTAATTTAGGAAAATTTCTTTCTCATCTTTATTCTATACTAAAAACACCTGTTTAAAGTAAAAACAAATAATATAATTAATCGACACTACTTGGGTTGAATAAAGATGTTAACGTTTGAATGATTGAGAACAGGTTCACTAATAATAATTAGTCGTATATAAATAAAGAACTACTGAACCAGCATCAAAAAATGAAAGGTAAAAATAAAAAAAATCACTCACACACTCAAAATGCTAGCAAACATTGTCACTTGATTAGCTAGCGATTCAAGTGATGATTAGTAAGAGATAAAAATTTAGGTGTAGTCGACTTTACGTGAAGTTAATATCTGAGAATCATTAGATGAGTCTCATCTAACGACTCTCAGATATCAACTTTAAGTAAAGTCAACTTCACCTGAGTTTCCACCATATAAGATATTAGATTTGGATCACTCAATGTTATTAAATCGGAATAATTATTATGGTGTATCTTGAAAAGTTTATTTTCTGTATTATATATCATATCATACTGTATATTGTAAAATACATAAATAACAATCATAAATTAAATTAAACCTTCAAAAATCAAATAACTATATAATTTATAATATATATAATAAAAATAATTAAACTGCATGTACGTTTTGCAATTTAATCTTTCAAAAAGATCATAAGTAGCAAACAATTACCATTTATTATTCTCCAAGATCAAAACCTCTTCCCTAAAGTCAAAACCCCTTTTTTTCTTTTTCCGGCTGGAATAATCTCTTTAGTTTTTTTTTTATTTCCTATTACTGATTTTTCCTTAGCATTGATCTTATATTCAAGTTTTTTGGAATTAGAGAGAATAAATCTATGTATGTAGTTATTGGTTTTTTTTTAAGATAATAGTAGTATTTTATTCAATAAAAAAATAAATATAATATCTAAAAATAGGATAAGAGAAACATAAAAAAGAAATTTTTAAATATTTACAAATAAGTAAATTATAAGAAAAAATAATATAAAAAACAAATAGAAAAAAATCTTAAAACATTATGCATAAGATAAAATAGATAACTCCTAATTCAATTTACGCGATGTTGTTAGCCTTTTTTTCGAAGACTCCTCGACATGCTTGAAGACTCCTCGACATACTCGAAGACTCGTCGACACCTCTCCTTCCAAATATTTCAAGCTATATAATCAAAACTAATCGAATTCTATGAGAGCTTGTTCCCTGAAATCTCGTTTGTAATACCAAATTCCTCCACAAATCAAAGAATAAAGAACATCTAAGGTATGAAATGAGGTAAGTTAAAGGACTCTATATTAGCGTCTCCACAAAAAATAAACAATGCATGAGTGATTCTGGTGACTTGCAGATTGGACAAGTTGCCAGAGTGGATGGGTATTGCTAATGGATGAGAAGCAGAACAGGAAGCTTACTATGAAAAATTTTTCACGCAAAGAGCAAAATCTTGTGAGGGATTTTCAATTTCCATAAATGACTCCAAACTAGCCTCTATTGCATGAAGTTTGGACAAAATTCAATGAAAGTATAGTAAAATTGGTAAGCAATCCTGGACCTTGATGCAAGATCATATGTTTTTACTCTATTCATCACCTATTGAATTATGTCTTCACCTTCTCCTAGAATTATAGAGAGGATTCGCTAAACAATTTCTGGAGGGAAAAGATTTGAGATTAATGCTTGGTTCCACTGTTTATTTGACAAAAATAAGTCTTTCACCCATAACAGATGGTAACTATCTGATAGTAGTGTTACAGATGGTAGGACAGTAAAGGGATAAAGAGGAGGGAGTCATGGTTCACTGAAAATTTGGATATCACCAGAACTTACTTTTCAACTAATGCCTTTCTCTACAACTCGCCTCCCTCCAAAAATACTTTGTCAACCCCAAGAAGGTAAGGTTCCTACTTCTATGTGTAAGAACGAAATTAAATCTGAAGTATTTACCTTTAAGTATTCTAGAAAGAAGAGAGTTAGGTTGAGTCACAATTTTTCAGCGCTGTTTATCCAAAAGAACCGGGTTTTGAACCCTGAGATATTTGAAACCAATCCCGCCTTTTTTCTTAGGCTTAGTCATCTTATCCCAACTAGTCCACACTATTCACCTTTTAGAACTTTGCTGCCTCCACTAAAATTGGGTTAGAATATTATGAATTTTATTTAACAGTTGTCTGGAAGTTTAAAACATGACAAGGTGTAGATTAGTATGGCTTCACCAACTACTCGGAGTAATACATGTCTTTCTCCATTAGATAACAAACACTTTTTCCATCCTTGTGTCCTTTTCGGAACATTATCTTTGATTAGTTGAAGGTGACTTTCTTAGAGTGGTTGACAAGAAAAGGTAGACTCAAATATTTATCCCGTGTACCTATGTGAGAAATATTCAGCTGGATTGTTATCTAGAGAGGTTTTAATCAGTATTGGAGTGTTATTACTGAAAAACATACAGGATCGATTTATTAAGATTAACTCTTCCCACTGAAACTCTCATAAGATTCCAATAATTCTAGAATAGAGGCACAATTATTTTTCGAGGCTTTACCGAACAAAATGGAATCATCAGCGAATAGAAAGTGATTTATAGTTTGGCATCTTCTGTTTATCTGGATTTTTCGAATGAGACTGTTTTGCTCTACTTTGTATAGCAAGAAGGAAAGTCCTTCTGCACATAATAAGAAAAGAAAAGGGGATAGAGGGTCACCTTGATGGATACCTCTATTTGGTTTAAAAAAAGTCATAGGCTTAATGGTTTTAGCCAATCTTCGGTTAGGAATTTTCTTCTCAATAAAAGAATTGCTTCGTTACAAGTATAGTTACAAACCAATAATTGACTCACATCAGAGTTTAGTTATGTTTGTCACAAGGGCAAACCAATAAAAATACCAAGAGTATTAGATCTCGGATCGTCTCTCAAAGAAATTACAGTGAGGTGTGCGTATTATCGGTTATGAGGTTCAAGGGAGGTGATTTGCAGATTAGAAGACTACAATCTAAATGGCAAGAAATTTAAAGCAAACAACTAAAGATAATAAATTCTAAAGATGCATTCATGACAAGGATTGAGAATCAATGTTTTCTATCCTAGTCATTAATTTTGACACAAGGATTACCAAGAGTTAAGCCTATTACGTTATCTCAAACATTGGGAGAAGATCAAGTAGGCCTAGTTAATCCCAATCCATAAGTAGCATTAATGGAACAAGATTAAGAAACAACTCTAGATCACCAAATCCAAATTGGGTATTAATGACTCAAGATTACCAAACTTCTCTTTTCAAGTCAAGAATGCTCAAAATCTACTCTAAAACTAAGCCAAACATTTTATCATACACTTGGTGTGCATAAAAATAAAAGCATAATAAATTGCAATAATAATAAAATTTACTACTACCAAATACAAGAAAATAACAACAATAACTCAAACAAGCATTAAAAGAACATAAAACATCAAATTGCATTAAATGAAAAGCAAAATCAACAATAGTTTATAAACATAAAAAGTTACCAAAATGAGAAATTAACAAGATAAACCAAGAAAATTAAGGTAAAAGAACAAGGGAAGGTAAAAGAAAGTAGATGAAAACAAGAATTAAAACTAAAATCTAAGAGATTTTAACCTAAATCTACCCTAATTCTAGAGAGAAAAGGGAGATTCTCTCTCTAGAAAACTACCATAAGACATGTTTCTAACCTAATCTAATTGCTCTCCTCTTTTTCCTTCTTGAATTTGGCCTCAAATACTTCATAAATGAGTTGGATTTAGGCTTGAGTGAGCTCAGAAATAACGCCCAGCGTGTTTCTTTAAGTTGGTCACGTGCTGCTTGTCACGCGTACGATTGAGGCACGCGTATGCGAAAATGAGCAGATAATCAAATTCTTATTTCTTCATAAATTCTCCACTTTTACATGCTTTTTCATCATTTCTTCTATCCAATCTTTGCCTCCTAAGCCTGAAATCATTAAACAAACACATTAAGGCATCAAGTAGAATCAAAGTGAATTAAATTTAGCAAATTAAGCGTCTAAAAAGCAACATTTTTACTCTTAAGCACAATTTAGGAGAAATTCACAAAAGCATGCTATTTCATTGAATAAATGTGAGATAAGTTGATAAAATTCACTAAATTCAACACAAGATAAACTCTAAAATTGGGGTTTATCAGTAAACCTTTCACAACAATAAAATAAGAAAAGGTTGTCAGCAATTCACGAATCCAGTCAATGATTCTCGATTCAAAGCCCAACTTCTCCATAATAGGTTTCACTCATATCAAACTTGAGTGTCATTTCATATTTCAAGCCTCGCTTTTTTGTTTAAGGTAGTGCATACATTCGTGTGCTATAAGAATGTTATAAAAAATAAGTCTACCTTTCAAAAATATACTCTGAGTAGGGTAATTATCTTGTTCATACACCCTTGGAGTCTGTAGATCAGTACCTTTAAAAATATTTTGTAGAAAACAGAAGAAAAATTGATGGGCCTTATCTGAATCATGTCGCTCGCATCTGGGACCTTTGGTACTAGACAAATATTAGTATGGTTAAAACTTTTTAAAATTCTACCTCCAGTAGAGAAATTCTTCACAGCCCAGAACACGTCTTCCTCCATTATATCCCAGTAAAATTGGAAGAATTTAGCCGTCATACCGTCCTCTCCTAGTGCACTCTGAGGGTGGATACTAAAGTAGTTCTTTTTATCTCCTCCATAGAAATAGGTCTTCTGAGTCTACAGTTCATGCTAGCTATAACCTTAGCCTTAAAGTCTGTGAAAAAAGACTCAAGATCCGCCTGATTAGAAGATGTGAAAATACTCTTAAAGTAGTCTCAGCCACCTTAGCAATATCAGCATTGGTTGTTGCCATATCTCCATTATCCCTCTGCAGATGCCATATCTTATTTCTTCTTGTTCTATATTTAAATTTCCGATGGAAAAAGTTTTTATTTTGGTCTCCTTTCTTCAGTCATTTAATTCTAGATTTAATTTGTCTTTTCAATAAAGTTTTTTGTATAAATATGCTTTATCAAGCCGTTGTTCAAGATCAAGTAATTCATTGTGTCCTATGATGCATGATGTTTATTTTTGTTCTAGGAGAGTAGTAACTTCTACAATTTCCTTTTTAGAATTAGTAGAGTAGTTCTTTTGCTAGAAAACCAATCGGTGTCTAACCAATTTAAGCTTCTGAAATAATCTGAACATCGCTGAACCTTCTATATTTGAGTTCCAGTCTTCGCTGATGAAGTTACAAATTTATTCTTCACCACACCAACAGGATTGAAACTTGAATCTTCTCTTTGATCTCTCATATTGGTAGTTAGTGTCCAAAAGGAGGGGGCGTGATCAGAATCTGTCTCTGATAGTTTAAAGACTATGGGTTACAAGTATAATTAGGACCAGGATTCATCAACAGGCACTCTGTCAAGTCTCTTTTGAATTAGTTCACATTCTCTGCATCTGTTACTCCAAATAAATGGTCTACCCACCATTCCCAAATCAATCAACGAGTTATCTCCAATAAAATAATTAAAGGCAGCAATAGAAGAATGAGATTTAGGATTACCACCAAATTTTTTATCTTGATCAATAATGGAATTGAAATCACCAACAATAACTTATTTACCTTAAAGTTGGGAGGGCACCAAAAATATTTTTTGGAACTGAGATAGCCCAATATTCTCATTGTAATTTAAATAAACGCCTACAAAACTTCATTCAATGTTAAGAGGGACATCTTTTATCAAAGCAGCAATATAAAATTCAAAACAACTGATAATCTGAACAACAAAATCACCCTTTCATGCTAACGCAAGTCCATCCGCACTACCAAAAGAATCAACAATTTGTCAATTAGAGTAGTCACAAGTCCAGAATATTTTTTCACCTGTTGAGACTAGTTTTTTGTTTCGCACAGAAAAATCAACTCGGAAGAGTGGCATTGAAAAATCCCTTTAAGGTTGTGAACTATCAGGGGTCTTCCTAAACTCTGACAATTCCATGATAACATTCACATGGATCTTGGGTGCCATTGACCGGCTGGCATCCTCCATCCTCTAATCCACAATTTACTCTTATTCAACACACATCTTCTTGGCCACAAGCTCATGTTCTTTATCGGAGATTTTTCGCTTTGTCCCACCCAATTAGTTAAGTAAATTATGACTATGTCTTGCCATCTGTTTTAGATTCAAATTTTTACTGCTAACTCTTTTTATTATCATCTGATTGACTTCCTGGATTTTATTCATGGAGCCTGTAATATCCTCTAACATAATAGGAGAACCAGATTTTGTAATTGACTGCCAAACTAACTCTGAAATTTGTCTGGAGTATTCTTTTATACTCTTTGAGACTTCATTTCTTTCATCCTTCATATTCATCTTAGAGAAGCTCTCAAGCAACCAAGAAAGAGAGCAAACTTTTTTCTTGGTTGTGAAGGCTTAGATTATTGATTGCTGATGAAATTTCTTACACTATCACTACCATCAATGTCAATTCTTTTTTCTACCTGATCAGACTTAACCCAGTCGCCAATGCTTTTCACTTTAATATCACCTGAGGCAGAGTTTGACATGAAGATCTGGCAGTACTTTGAATCATGTCCAACGTGAGCACAATAGGTGCAGAAGATCCCAATACACTCATCTCAATCCAATTTCCAGCACTTTACCTCATAGAGCAGTCATCCGATTCGAGTCCTTCACCCTTTTATTACTGTTGATCAGAACTCTAGATTTAAGGATTCTGGATTCTTTTTCTCTAATAGAGAAAAAGCCAATATCAATAATCTCACCAATTTTTCACCCAATTTATGACCATCCTCAACAGTCTTGAATTTTTCTGGAAGTTCCAGAATTGAAACCAAATTAAAAAAGAACTAATTCTCTCGTAGTCCTGAGAGTCAGCATTTGTCCACCTCTGAACATGCAAAACATAATCCTTAAAAAGCGCTCAAATCCTTTAGAGAATTCCTTCTCAATTCACGATCGAATAGACTCATAGTACATATCTTCATTCCCTTAGAGAATTCTTCTATCACAAACATTAATTCTTCCTCTTCTTCTATGTTCCTTTGGTTTGGATGTAAAGTTTTTCTTCCTTTTAAGTTCATGATATAAATGAGAGTGTGATAATGATAGAATGAGAGAAAGATAAGAAGAATAAAAAAGTGAAAGAAAGAGAAAAAGTTATAAAAAAATAGATTTAAATGAAAAAAAATTAAAAAAATAAAAAGAAAATTAAAAAATTAAAATTAATAAAAAAATATAGAGACATCAAAAATCTGAGCAGAATAATTAAAAAACTATATTTTTTGATAGATTAATAAGGATTCTCCCCAACACTTATAGTTCTCATATGTACCTAGTTATTGGTATATGTTATTTAGTTTTGTTTTGTTTACATTCATATTATTATATTTTAATAGTCAACCAAATAAGATGATACGTCATTACGTCTACTATAAGAAGGTTGTTTAACGCTGCTAAAATACTTTTGCAATAAACAATAACTAAATTATCTTTTATTAGGTCATATATACTTTGAAGAGATATTCTCCTCTCATCCTCTGTATATATTTTCTTCAATTTCAATAATGCCTTATTGTTGGTAGGATTCACATTGCATTCAACCTATGATTCGACTACAAACAGTTAGAAATCAATGAAGAAAGGGGCCTCATGCACTTTATTTGCGGACAATATTAAATGAATTTGGTGCATCATTGCATGTCATCAACCAGAACATATGGTTAACTTGTATATCAAATATGTTGTATACACACTAAATATCGACTATTAAATCAGCTAATAATAAATATATAATTTAAATAATTTTTAGCGTGTATTTTAACATATATTTTTTATATATATTACTAATTTAATAACTAATTTTTAGTATATATAATTTTTTTTATATTCGTGAGTTTTAATTTGTAGGCATAGACGCATAGTGATCTTGCTTGAGGTATAGTATAATATTAAAAGCTTATCCATAAGATATAAAATTCTTATCCCATATTTAGTTACAACTACTTATTGACTCGAAAATATACCTTCTTTATATTTAAGAATAAATTTTGTCAACACCTAAACGATATTAAATCAAATAAACTCTAATATTATCTTGAAATTGAAATTAAAAATGGTCTTAATGTAATCAAAAATTATCAAAAGGTGAGAGATAATCTACACTTATTAAAAATATACTGTTACTTTATGTATAACATATAGATAATGGATTATTAATGGATTTGATTCCTCTAAAATTATATTATTACTTAGAGAAAAAATATATCATTAATTATTTTTAAATTAAAATAATAAAATTTATAAATAATAAATATTATAAATTTAAAAGTAATTAAAATATTACTTTATTATTTTATTAGTATTATCACTTTAGAAAAAATTTTCATTATTAATGGTGTGAGTTATTATGGTCTTTTTGGTATTCATGGTTGCTTTGGTCCCCATGTGTCCAAGCCGGAGGCTTCCAATATCTAAAAGAAGGATGGCATTTTTTTTAAGATAATTTTATTGAATAGGGCTGCACAAATATTGAATTATTGATGGTATAGAACATTACATTATATAAACTAAACCTACAATTCTAGACAAATGAAATCTATATAGCAAATAATAATTCCAAATCTTCTTACTACAATACAACATCACACTATTAATCGTACAAGAAAAACAACCAGCAGAATTCCTATATTTGAGTTTGGAGAAAGTCTTATCGTTTCTTTTTTTCTGCTGTACAAATGTAAACAGAAACTAAGTGCCTGGGAAAAAAAAAGACAAACAAAATTGAGGATGCTAACGGCCTCAAAAGTTAAAATTAAGAGTTAATACTTAATTTGGTCTTTGAATTTACATATGAATTTTAAAATTTGAATTGTTTTTATTTAATTTTCAAACTTTATAAATATGACTTATATTAGTCATTAAGACAATTTTCGTCACACAAACACTAATGAAACACTGACATAGAAAGTCAGATGCCACGCTGAAACATATAAAATGATGCAGCTTTGATTTTGGCGTTCGAATAGCTCAAAAACGACGTTATATCACGAGAAAAATTTCAATAAACACCACTTACGATGTTGTTTACGGACTATTTAAGTGTCAAAATAAAAATACCGTTGTTTTACAGAATCCAATGTGACATTCGACTATCTACATCAGTGTTCTATTAATGTTTATGTGTCAAAAATTGTTTTCGCGACTCACATAAGTTATATTCGTAAAGTTTGGAGATTAAATAGAGACAATTAGAATTTTAGACACTAAATTAAAGTTCGCTTGTAAATTTAAGGTATAAATTAAATATTATCTCCAAATCTAAAAAGAAGAGACATATACCTCCAATTTAAAAATTTAGTTTGTGAAAAACAAAAGTGCTCAATAAAGCAGAAAAGTTGGTCCTCATCAAGTTGGTTATTAATAGTCTACCTATCTACTATTTAAGTTTGTATAAGATGCTAGTTGCGGTGGCGAAAAAAATAATCTCATTGCAAAAGATGTTCTTTCAGGGAAGAACGATGGACGACCTGGAGTGGCTCTTGTAAAATGGGAGTTGGTTCAGGCACCGAAAAAGTTAGGAGGTTTGGATGTGGGAGATGTGATGGTTTGTAATACCGTCTTATTGTTTAAATGGTGATGGAGGTTTTTAAAGAAGATTGTCCGCTATGAAAGAAGATTGTGTGCTCATGCAATAATTTAAATTCTGGGTAGTTATTGTCAACTCAAGCATTACCAGTAAAAAGGAACCCATGAAGAGATATATGCCAACTGCAAATAAAAGAGTAACATGTCAGAGAAAAGATAATTGACGGACTTGCTATGGAAGTAGAGGATGGTAGATTAACCAGATTTTAGGAGGATACATGGTTACGAGAAGAAAAGTTGAAAGACTCCTTTTCGAAACTCTTCTTGATTTCAAATAATAAAAGATCTGTAACTGGAGACTGTGAATTTTGGAATGGGATAGAGTGAGTTTGAAACTTCCAATGAAGGAAGGAACTCCGCCAATGGGAGACAAAAAATTTGAATCAATTGCTTGATATCTTGCAAGTTGTGAGATTGATAGTAAGAGTACAAGATAGAGTGGTATAAAAATTTGACAAAAAAAATATTTATACTACTAACTCATTTGTGTAAGTATTACAGGAAGAGACCTCAACGGATCATAATATTAGACACAAAACAAGTGGAATCTAGAAATGACTAGTTCTCCTTCGAGTTGAGTTGTTTACTAAGTTTGTGCTAGTAGGCTGGGTTAATACAAAGGATCGATTGAGTAGATTGGGTATCATTGAACAGAGTGATAATATTTTTGTGATGTATAATAAGGAAGTTGAATCTGTGCAATATTTGTTTGTTACTTGTGAGTATGCTTGGCTGGTGTGGTGCACATGGATTACTGATGTGGAACGTGCTTGGAGCATCCCAGGTACAATAGAAGAACATTTTAAAAATTGGAGGACATTGCCTTTAAAAAAAGACTTTCGCAAAAAATAGTTAGTTGGCTTCTTTTCAATTATATGGAATATCTAGATACGTAGAAATGAAGTCATCTTTCAAAACAAGGCAATGGATGTGGTAGATTATGTTGTTAGGTTGTTTTGTTGTTCTAAAGAATGGTGTGATAGCTAACTCATATTGTTGATGGCTATGTTAGTAGGGATGGCAATACTACCCAAACCCGCGGGTACCCACCCTGTCCCTACCCGCTTGGGGCGGGTTCTTGGGCGGGACGGGTTTAGGTTAAACCCGCCCCTACCTGCCTCGGTATATATAATATATATAAAAAAATTAGTAAAATGATTAATCATATTGTATTATATTTAAATTTTTATTTTAATTTATGTTATGTTTATAATGATGGTTATATAAATTTTAAAATTTAATTTTATTTGTTAGATTTTAATAATTATAGGAGCGAGTAGGAGATGGGTACCAGCAGGGACGAAACAGTGTTTAACATTTTACTACTGCAGGTAGAGGCGAGGTGGATTCAATGGGAGTTATTGTAGGGCGGGACAGGGTCGGATAGGGCAAAAACCCGTTCCTACCCGTCCCATTGCCACTCCTATATATCGGAGATGACATAAGAGTTGCTCTGGTTTTTTTTTTTTTTGACAATTATATGCTCCACTTTGTGTATTAAACTTATTCTTTCTTTCAAAAAAAAATTATGCCTCCTCTTTTTTTTGGTACCTTTCTTTAAATTTTGGATATTGTTTTTTTTTTGTTGGACTTGATATTGTTGTTAAAGTAACTGGTATTCCCTAATATCAGACCCACGGACCATGTGAGCCCAACCCATTTAATCACCATACACATACTCATACAAATTACACAACACAATATAGGTCAAGAAACATGTCACGAAAACCAAAGGTCTAAAAATTAGCCTACCAAAAAAAAAAAAGGCTCCAGAAAAGAAAGACATGCGAATTCGTAAATAGATTAAATGGGTCACCAAAAAAAACATTTAATTTTATGTACTCTCAAATATTATAATTAACTTTACAGAGTTGCAACATAACCAAATAATTTTAATAACTAAATTTAATTAAATCAATTTAATAAGTTATTGACACAATTAAAAATCATATAAATGAATTAATTAAATTTAATTATAAAAATAACTTATTTATCCTATTTTTTTATACATAACTACTAAAAAGAACATAATAATAATTAGGTTTTAAATTTATTATATAAAAAATTATTGAAATACATCCATCTAATTAAATAATTTTAAAAAATTCTTTATGTTTCGTTAAAATTAAACTCTAAATATTTAAGATTTGTTTGGATGTTATGATCATTTTTAAAAAAAATTTATAAAAAATAAAAATAATTTTATGTTTAAATATTTTATATAAAAAAATTATTTATTTATTAATTATATTTTGATAAAATAAAATAAAAATATTTATTTATTTATTATATAAATTAAGAAAAACCTTTTTAAAAAAAATATAAATTATAACTTTTAAAAAATATATATTTTTAAATATTTTTATTTTTTATTGTTAAAATCTATCAAATACATTAAATAAAATCTTTTTTTATGAATTTAATAGCTACCAAACAAACATTTAAAAAACATAAACATACGATTACAGGGAGCCTTCGACCGTAGATTCTGTTGCAAAAAAGTTCGAGAAACAACTCAAATAAAAACTCATCCCGGTAACAGCACAGTCCAGAATTCAGAGAAAGAAAGAGATTAATGGCGACACTTGATTCCGATGTTCCTATGGTCCCCGCCGGCGAGCCCTCCAGCAGCGCCGCCGGCCCTTCCACCAAGAAGCCCAAGCGCTTCGAGATCAAGAAGTGGAACGCCGTTGCTCTATGGGCTTGGGGTTCGTTTTCCTTAAACCCTAACTTTTCCTTTTTTTTTGTACGTTTATCTCGCACTTTGAAATTATCAATATCAAGCGCATCTGTTATTGGTTGCAGATATTGTTGTGGATAACTGTGCCATCTGCAGGAACCACATCATGGATCTCTGTAAGTTTCTTCTTTCACTTCAACTACTTCGATTTATGATCTTTCACTTTTAAAATATTTTTGTTTGGTGGTTTTAGGTATCGAGTGCCAAGCTAATCAAGCTAGTGCCACTAGCGAGGAATGCACTGTGGCTTGGGGTAATGTTTCCGTACCATACTCTCATCTTGTTCTTCCTGTTTTAAACATTAATTGCTGATTCAGTGTGAAATAATGTTTTCTCCGCTCATCTTAGGGTTTATGTTAGATTAGATTGAGTGAATCTTATCATACAAATAAGCTAGTGTTCAGTTAGTTTGGTTAGTTTTGTAAGTTTATACCTAAGCTGATACAGTGATGTGTCATGAATATTCCTCAAATCGAATTAACTGAAGTAGTTTTCGGAATTGAAATGCCAAGGAAAAAGAAACAGCTTTTGATTTTTGATACAGTGATGTGTCATGAATATTCCTCAAATTTAATTCTGGTGTTTTCGTTTAAGTCCAAAGGTGTGGATTGTGATGGCCACTTAGGCTGGGATGTAAGCTTTACTGAGTTAGTCTTCAAAATACTTGTTCTTCCTCTATTTTATTTATTTGACTGAAGTAATTCATCCTTTGGTGCATCGATATTGAGTGCATATACATTCAAAGATTTCATTTAAAAGAAATAAACTTGTATCTCTTTATAGGAAGTTAGGAACTGATATTATCAGTGACATCTCTAAAGTTGAACAATAAACATATTGGCATGTTTTATGGAAAGTACATTGCATTTTTCTGACCTTCCAACCGATGGCAATAGTAACAATTGTTACTGAGGAATCATAGTTGTATGTTGTTTTTTTATCAAGGTATGCAATGCATACCATATCCTCTATCATTCTACTGGTATGAGATAACGGCTTTGAATGGTTGATAATTTATCATTCATCTTTTTCCCGAAAAATAAAAAGAAAGTCATCATTCATCTTTAAAGTTTGAACCAAAATATCAAATTTTCTATTTCAAATGCATTTTGAGGTTAGTTGCATGTCCTTGATCCGTGGAGCTATGGCTTGGAGCCTTAGACTATGAGAAATTGAGAATTGACTGTTTTGATTGCCTTTCTATGCTTGTCCATTGGTTTCTTTACCTTCTACAAGTTATGATTATTATTGTGCAGATGCACCAGTTATTTTTTAACAGATTTTTGCTTTTAAAGTATTTCTCTTCTGAGGTATAATCTCGCAGTTTGCTAACTGTGGATGTACTTTTTGGCTATGCAATTTGATTGGATATACCTCCGCAAAAATATTATGCCTTAGAGTTTTTTCTCCCATCTTTTGGGTCGAACAATCAGGGTTTTATAGAATTATTGATGGGCCATTCTGTATCACGTTTGTCTGTCTAGTCGGTTATTGTTCTGCTTAGCATATGAAGAGTTACTCGTAATGTTGCTTGCTCTGGCTTTAACTCTCACTTTATACAGGGGTTTGTAACCATGCTTTTCACTTCCATTGCATTAGTCGATGGCTCAAGACTCGTCAAGTATGTCCTCTAGGTATGTGGGCCTAACTATTTTTACCCTATATGTTTGTGCTGCTATGGAACTCAAAAACTGCACCTCTTGCTGAATGCTGACCTTATCTTTCTGTTCTGGTACAGATAACAGTGAGTGGGAATTTCAGAAATATGGTCACTAGAAGCCTTGTCATGCTTGAGTTCCATGGACATATATGGACCATCTATCCTTAGTTTTTGAATATTTACATCTCCTGTCTGCTATTTTATTTTGCTTGTTCACTTGATATATTATCTCAAGAAAGCCATTTGTCTAATGGAATTTGGTCTACTTGGACGGATAAGCATGTAAAGCTGATTGATGTGAGTAATGCTATAGTGCATTATACCTTTCAATGAAGAGGGAAGATTGCTTCTTTTATAATAGAAAAAGTTGCAAATAATAATAATAATAATAATAATAATAATAATAATAATAATAATAATAATAAATCATGTGCAATACACGTTCTCTAAAATTTTATTGAAAATCTTAGTACTTTATCAAATTTTACTCTTCACCAAAGAATTTCCCAATAATGTTAATATTTATGCAATTCACTTACTCAAATTTCCTTGTTTGTTATTTTCTGTTGGCTTGCATTTTAGTCTCCCTGCTTATGCATCAATTTTTATTCTCATTCTAGCATGTTTGCACGGTCACTTAGTACCATATGCTCTATGCATAGATAGTTTCTTATGATCTTTTTCTCAACCGTTGAATGCACCTTCTTCAGTTCGATTGTGTTGATGATTGTTCTCCAATTTTTCTGCGTGATCCTGATTCTGATAAGTGCTTTTACAAGATCTTTGAAAATGCTACGTCATGTTACCACATACCGAGAGACATTTTTATCATAACTAACATTACTTCACACATTTTTTTAACTAATAAAAAGGAAAAGGAAAGATGAATTTCATTTATCTGCTTTGTAAGTTGGGTGATGTTACATATAATCTCTATTGATTTGTAAAATTATATGCAAATTTCTCTTGAAAATTGATGATATTATATTCAATAGTCAATTTTCTTTTTCTTTAAAATAAGTATGATATTGATATTTTATAAGAGGTGTAATAGTGGGTTTTTAAAGAAGTTGAGATCAATTTTACTAAAACTTAAGAGAAGACCAGTGTAATTTTTATTAATATAAGGGCTTATCTTGCTTATGTATAGTTTTTAAGCTATAAGAGAGTTAAGAACAGTTTGGGTAAATAACTTAAATAAGTTCTTTTGAAAAAAGAACTTAAAGTATAAGGAAACAACTTATAAATAAGTTATTTTGTGTTTGAATTTTTAGTTATAGAAGTACTTATTTTAAAGTTGTAGCGTTTGGATAAATAACTCAAAAAATATAATTTTTTCATAAAAAATAGATATTAAAACAACAATGATAACAAATACTTTTTAATATTAAATGTTGATTTTCTATAACCTAATAACTAATATTACAATTGTTTAGACAATTAATTCTTTATTTGCTCTCTTATTAATTTCATTTTTTAGGTAAAAACTGGTTCTTCTACTTCATCTTCACTCGTAACGGTATTCTTGTGTTGGTAAATAGTAATAAAATTTTAATTCACAATAATCTTGATGGCAATGCCAAAAAAATTATTGTGTAATTAGTGTTTGCTGTTTTATTGTGTATGATATGGTAGATAAAAATAAAAAATAAATGTGAAATGTGTGTCAATGCATATTTTATTACTTTTTTTTTACTTTTATTAGAATCCCCTCCTCTTTTATTGGGGTGAAGAACTTGCTATAACTAATTATAAAAATAACAGCAGATATATGAAAATAAAATCACATGGAAAAAAAAATAAAATTAAAACTGAGATTTTATATCACACACAATGTTAAATACAAATTTAATAATAAAAATAGAGTGATAAAATAATAAAAAAAGGAAGAAATATATGCAATAGGTGATTCAGATGAAACATTGTTTTAAAATAGTGGTGAAAGGTCAATATTTTGAGCAGATAAATCATTACGTGAAAATGATAATCAAAGGCCAATGTTTCTAGTAGATGGAAGCTTGGGTGAAAATGATGATAGAGAGCCAGTATTTTTTTTACAAAATCAAGAATGAAAGTAGATTTTTTTGTTTGATGTCTTTTTTTATGAAAATGATAGAATGACTTATCAAAAAAAAGAAATCATATATTTCTACTTTTTCAAAAAGTTATGAATTAACTTTTCGTAAAATTAAAAGTTCTTTTAAAAATAATGTCAAATATGCATACCGTCACTTTTCATAATTCAAAAGTCAGAAAATTCCTACTCCCCAAACCGGCTCTAAATAAGCATGTAAACTGAAATGTCGTTGATACCTTTTTTTGAGAGAGAGAAAGGGCGGGGTTTTGAAAGTGGGAAGTGCTTCAGTAGACTCTATCCATTTGAATATACAATTCACTTTTATTTTTAAGTATACTATAAAATTAGAATCAATGTAAATACACCAAAGTATATTGATTTCTATTGTATCAAAAAGGTGTAAGTGATTCATATTATTTAACTATTTTATGTTTAAATACACTAATTCTTAGTATGCCAAAAGTAAAAGTGATTTATATTTTGAAGGAGGTTAGATATTGTAAATGAGCACTATCAATAGATTTAAAGGCTAATCCAGACAAAAGTTGAAGCGCACCTCAGTTCACAAGTAAAACTTACCTGTACTCAATTTTTTTGGATTGTTTTGTACTCAGATTAAATTTGCGTGTTTTGTGGTTAACAATAAGAAGAATTAAAATGAGATTTTCAGTTTTCTGATTTTCTTTTTCCTAAAACTTTTCTATATCTTAGTATTAATCTTATTTTCTTTAGTTTTTCTCATTCAGATCTAGAGTCAATTTTAATTGACTTTTAAAAAAATACTTGTATTTTTTATTTAAAAAAATTAATTTTTAACAGACAAAAATTATTTTACATTCGAATAGATTTTTTAAAAAAAAATTAAATATTAAAAATATCTTTTATTTTATTTTTTTTTAAATAAGATATTGCTAATTTGTTTTTTTAATATATTTTTAAAAAAAACTCTATTTAAATAAGTTTTAAATTAAATAAAAATATTTTATTAAAAAAATACTTTTTCACTAAAAAAAATTAATCCGAACTAGCACTTAATATTTTGATGTTGGTTGTAGTTTAATTTTGTTAAAAAAAAATCTCACATTCTTCTATGTTACAGGCATCATTGGTGAATCGTATCGCATCATCATCCTAATCTTTGATCCTTTTTTTTTTAAAAAAAATGCGCTAGATCCAGATGTCTTAAACTCTTAGTTAGGCATAATTCCATATTGTAACTCAGTAAACCAAGAAGCTCTAATAGCCAATCAAATCATGCGTATATATGTATTCAACTTAGTTAATTAAGAGCAGTTCTTTTTGCTAGGTACCTATGCTACATGGTCCCTAAGTTGAATTACCAGAGGTTTAGGTAGAGTAGTGCCCGTTATAAACTTATAATATGATGAAGTAGTCAAATTTCTACACTTGGCTTTCTCATTCTGCTTAATTGTATTTGATTTTGGTCCCAACTTCTTAAATTATATTTGATTGAAAGGCGATTACTCTTGATAATGAAAATGACTTCGGACTAAATATAATTAGATTATTTGTTTTCTGTTAAGAAATTATTTCGCTAATAATTACTACTACAAATTGTTCTGGGGCTCATTCATCGTTAAAATTGAGGTCAGCACTAATATGGATATAATTACTTCGTTTTTGACAAGCTGATTTTACTGATAATCAAATCGTTGGTAAAGTTGAAAGAACATTGATAAGGCAAGGGTTGGGAAAGAAGAAAGACGAACACAAAGTGTGTTTTTTTCTTGAAAAGGAAGGAGACACTAAACTATTGTTATTGTTCATGAATTGTTGAATTGTTCAAACTGATTTTTTTTTCGGTATTCAGGAATTGAAGGAGCGTTTCAAGAAGTTGAAAAGGAAGATAATTTAAAAATTTAGTGATTTTAATAGAATCAATAAAATTTTACGTATGAATAATTTTATTAACTGAAATTTATCTTTGATGAATATAAGATGAATGTAATTCTTTTAGGTATAAGATGAATATAAGATGAATATAACTGATTCAACTCTGGCTCAATTAAAATAATTATTTTATAATCAAATAATAAATAAATAAACTAAAATAAATTATAGTTTATTATAAATTTTAAAATATCATCTAAATTTAAAGTATTACATCGATCACAATATTATAATTTCATTTAAATACAAACTCAAAAGTCAAATAAAAAATACAACTAATAAAATGTTGACATTAAATTTGTCATTAATCATCAAAATCCGTAAAAACTTAAAATCATCTTTACTTTCATTTCTACCATTTGGACAAGAAGAATCAAGTGATGCATAATAAAGCGTATTACTAGTACTACTACCATCATCACTTAAAAATCAACATCAATATCATCAAATGAAATATGCAACACATTTTCAATAAGTTAAAAATTAAAATTATTCTAATAAATTATCAAAAAATGAACTATAATACTCACTTAGTAAGTCTTTAAGGTAGCGTTTGTTTAGAAGTATTGAAATGGAAACTAGAGGTGGCAATATGTACCTTATCTGTGGGTACCCAACCTGACCTTACCCGATCGGGTAGGGTTATCAACCCTATCCGCAGCGGGTAGAGTAGGGTGCGGGTAGGGTTCTCGTACGGGTAGGGTAGGGTGCGGGTTGAGCCTCAACCCTACCCGACCAACCCGCACTCTATATATGTATATGTTACATACTTATATAAAAATATATTTTAAGTAGATGTTGAACCAAAGACCTCTCACTAAATACAAAAGATCCGTAGCCACTAAAAAAAATCATTAATTGCTAATTTAATATATTTTTTTTTAGTAAAAAGTCAGTTCTATTTTGAATTATCATCAAGGTATATAATAATAGTGTATCTTTTCTATCTCTCGCGAGTATGGTCTGGTACCCACGGGTTAAGAGCGGGTAGGGTTAGGGTTGAGATATTCTCAACCAGCGGATAAGGTAGGGTTGAGTTTATATACAAATCTCAACCCACGGGTAGAGTTAGGGTTGGATCCAAACCATACCCTACCATACCCATTGCCACCCCTAACAGAAACTGAGAGATTAGAACTCAGTACCATATTTATTGGTCTAGAGATTGGTACTAAGATTTCAGTTTTTATCCCAAAATTTCAATATTTCAATACCTCCAAATAGGGGTATTCATGGTTTGGTTAATCCAAAAACCAAACCAATTTTTTGGTTAACCAAAAATATAGTATTGATTAATTAACCAAATTGATTTTACATGATAAAATCGGTTATTAACCGAGTAGTGAAATTCAAAATCGGTTTTTAACCGGTTATTAAAGTAAAAACCAATTTTTAAAAAATAACCAATTTTTATATAAAAAAATCGGTTTTATAGTAAAAAAAAAAACTGGTTTTACATTAAAAACTGGTTTTTACACACAAAAAAAAAACTAGTTTTTACATCAAAAAATTAGTCTTTATACTAAAAAATTAGTTTTTATACCATAAAATTGGTTTTTACATGTAAAAATTTATTTTTACATACAAAAACCCAAATTTTTAAACCTTTTTTTAATTGAATTTTTTTAATCTATTTTTTTTCTTTCTAAATGATAGAGTAACATTTGTAAATAATGAAATCCTTTCCATTGCTTTCGTTCCTTTTTCTTTCTTATCTCTTTTCAACATTTTCTATAAATAGTTTTTTCTAATATAAATAATTTTCTTTCTAAATGATACGAGTAACTTTTTCTTATCTCCTTCTTTTCATCTCTCTCATTTTCTCTCCCCCTCCTCTTCTCTCTCTTTCTCCGCTTCCCCTCTCCTTCTCTTCCTCTCTCTCCCCCCTCTCCCACTTTTCTCTCTCTCTCCCCTCCTCTCTCTCTCCTCTTGTCTTCCTTTTCTCTCTCTCTCTCTCTCCTATTTTTCTCTCTCCTCCTCTCTTTCTTTTCTCTCTCTCTCCCCCTCCTCTCTATCTATCTCTCTCTCTCCCCCTTCCTCTCTTTCTCCTCCTCTCCTTTCTTTCTCTCTATCCTTATCTCCACCTCTCACACCATGCTCTCTCTCTCTCCCCTTCTCTCTTTCTCTCTCCCCTCCTCTCCCTCTCTCCTTCTCTCTCTCCTTCTCTTTTTCTGTCTCTCTCTCTCTCTTTCTCTTTCTCCATCCTCTCTCTCCTCTTTCTTTTTCTCTCTTTGTCCTCTTTCTCTCTCTCTTCTTCTCTCTCTCCTATCCTTCTTCTCTCTTCTTATCTCTTTCCTTTTTTCTTTCTCCTCTTCTCTCTTCTCTCTCGCTTTAGAGAGAAGAGGAGAAAAGAGATAGAAGAGGGATAGACATTGAGAGAATATTGAGAGAGAAAGAGAGAGTAAGAAAAGAAAGAGGAGAAAGAGAGAAAAGGAAGAGAGAAAAGGAGGAAAGAGAGAAAATGGGAGAGAGAAAGAATAAAAGGAAAGAGAGAGGAGCAAGAGAGAGAGAGAGTAAAAAAAGAGAGAGAGAAAGATAGTGGAGAAAAAGGAGAGAGAGAGAGAGAGATAAAGGAAAAAAGAGAGGAGAAAGGAGAGAGATATAGGAGAGAGTGAGAGAGAAGGAGAGGAGAGGAGAAGAGAGAGAGAGAGAGAGAGAGAGAGAAAGGAGAGGGGAGAGAGAGAGAGAGAAAGAAAGGAAGAAAGGGAAAAAGAGAGAGATAGGGGAGAGGAGGAGGAGGAGGAAAGAGGGAAAAAAGAGAGAAAAAGAGAGAGAGAGAGAGAGAGAGAGAGAGAGAGAAAGAGAGAGGAGGAGAAGGAGGAGAAAGAGAAAGAGATGATGGAAGAGAAGGAGAGAGAGAGATAGAGAGAGAGAGAGAGAGAAAGGGGAGAAAGAGGGAGAGAGAGAAGCGGAGAGAGAGAGAAAGGAGAAAGAGAAGCGGAGAGGAGAGGAGAGAAAGAGAAAAATGAGTCAAAGAGAAGGGAGAGATGGGGGAGAAAAAGGGAGAGAGAGTGAGAGAAAGAGGAGGGAGAAAGAGAAAAGGGGAGGACAAAGAGGAGGAGGAGAAAGAAGAAATGAGAGAGAGGGAGGAGGGAGAGAAGAGAAAAAAAAGAGATAGGAGGAGAGAGAAAAGGGAGAGAAAAAGGAGAGAGAGAGAGAGAAGAAGAGAAAGAAGGGAGGGAGAGAGAAAGAGAGAGAAAAGGGGAGAGGGAAGGAGGGAGATAGAGAAAGAAAGAGAGAGAGAAAGAGTATGTAATTTGGTTTTAAAATTAGGTTTTGATTTTGGTTAACCAGTTAAAAACCGATTTTTTTTAATTTGGTTTTGGTTAACCAATTCTAAAAAATATGAATATAGTTTTTAAAATTATTTTATTAAACTGGTTAACCAAAATGTGGTTATGATTTTTTAACCGGTTAACCACATTTTGGTTTTTTTATGAACACCCCTACCTCCAAATAGTGGGAATATAGGAGACTTAAATTTTTAAAGACGGAAACTAAAACTTTAATAACATTTTATGCCTAAAATATCATATTTCAATTAATTCCAACTTTACCATTCGTGCAAATTAAATTAAAGCTTTATTCTTATTTCAGTCTCTAGTTCTATTTTATAACAAACACAATTCTGAGATTTATTTCAATCTCTGTCTTTTAGTCTCAGTCTCGGTTTTTCTTCCAACCGTTACTTTTAGAAAAATCAGACTCTTTTTTAGAAGATGTCGACGAGATGGAGGCTTCTTCTTTACTGCGTTCGAGTATTTCTCTTCTCAGCGTTGTGCGTTGTTCAACAGAAAGACTAAAAAGAGAGAGCTGAGGGAGAATCAAATTTTAAATTTTCATATATTTTTCTTTAATTTTCAAAACAATATTATTTAAAGCATTTTTAAAATGTCGGTTGTGTCTCGATTAAATCGGATCAACTGGTTTCCCACTAGTTTAATAGTTCTGGGTCAATTTTTGGAGGAGGTAAATTTTTGTTGTCCGATACGCTACGGCCATTAGTTTTCAATTTGATTGATTTGATCAACCTATTGCACCTTAGCTAGAAACTCAAGTGCAGTTGACTTCACGTGAAATTAATAATTACGAATCGTTAGATGAAAATTTAGTCAAATCATCTAATAGCTTTTAGCTATCAACTTCACATGAAATCGACTACATCTGAGTTTTCACCTGGAACTTATTTTCAAAACTTTGCTTTTACGGGCATTTATGTTAATGTTAAAGAAAATTTTATAGTGTCCATCAATTGTTGTCTAATTTTTGTCTAACTTATTTTTTGTGATAAATTTTAAATTTTTAAAAATAATTTATTTTTATATTTTTAAAATTAAATATTAATTTTTAATTCTTTTTAATAAATAAACACTTTTTTTTAGACATTATAACATTCACAATATAATATTTACCGAATATTAAATGGTAGTTTATTCTATATATAATTTTTTTTTTCAAAAAAGGTGTTGAAGGCAGCACAGCAATAAGGTCAACTCCTCCCGGCTTAAAGTCTAGAGAATTGTTTTGTTTTTCTATGCACGTTCTCTCTTTAATTTGGGATGTTTCAAGTTTCAACCGTCGCTTTAACGTCCTCAACAGACTATGGCCCACCCCAAAAGATTCTCTAAACTCTAGTATGCCTTTGCCTTTCTCATCATATGTGAGGTGGCTCAATGTCATCTTTTCATTCATATTCCATTCTTCTATATTAGACACTTATTAAAAAAATTTATTAAATTATTCAAAGGAATAATTTACATGTAAAAGATAAAAATTATAAAATAATTTAAAATATTTAACTAAATTAGTTAAGATAATATGTGGCAATATTTTAATAATTAGGTTATATATATATATATAAAATTAATTACTAAATCAATTATAATATAAATTATATATTAAAATATAAAATATATATTAAAAATAAATTAAATATACAAATATATGATGATTAATTTAATAACTAAATTTTTTTATACACATGACATTTTTGGCATCCTAATTTTAATTTTCATATATAATAAATAGTTATGATTATTAAATTAAAAAAATATTAGGAGTCATCAAAATTTATTATTTTTTAGTATCACTTAATTATTAATTTAATTTTTTTAATTTAATAATTTAATAATATATTTTATTCCATACTTTTAAATATTAATATTTAATTGATAATCAAAAATAATAAATTTTGATAATTTTTTAATATTTTTTTAAATTAATGATAAATGAAAGTATATATATATATATATATATATATCATTTGGGTATAATATAAATCCGTCTACGAAACGTATCCACAACCGCACCTCTTTCTTAAATACCAAATCCAAACACGAGAATTGTTGTGAAGAATCAATGGATGATTCATCTTCTTCGAGAGGCAAAAAAGGCCAAGAAATAATAACTAATGATGATGATGAAGATGAGGAAAGTGGATGGACCTCTTATTTTGAAGATTTCTCATCAAGAAGCATAGAAGAAGAAGAAAACAATAACAAGAGCAGTTACTGTGATGGTGGATCCTCTTTGCTCTCAGATGCTGCTTCTTCTGCTGCTGCTGCATGGAACAACAAATTCTCTCATCATCATCATCATGATTATTCAGTAGTAGATGCTGCACCAAAAAAACTATGTTTCAAGAAAGCGATTAAACGAGCCAAACAGATTTCTCATGACGATCCTTTGGAGGACACTGCTAGCTCCCCAGTCAATAGCCCCAAGGTATTTATTTATTTATTTCTCTTGTTTTTATTTATTTTTACACTATAATATATATAATGATTATGTGTAGGTAAGGGACTTGAATTCAACTGAAATTATTTCAAGCAAGATTATTGATGGTTCTACTTGTATGGTAAGTTGACCTACCTGGACTATATAATCCTGATAATTAAGAATGCTTTTAATTTCTCATTTGATATGATGATCATGATATGCTAGGAAAAGGAATTCAAATCATCATCAGAGCATAATTCAGAGTTGCAGAGATATGATGATAATAATAATGAGGAGGTAAATTTGAATGGGAATAAGAGTATTGAGTGCACAACAGATTTGAAGAAGAGGGGTCTCTGTGTTGTTCCTTTCTCCATGTTGGTTAATTATTTGGGATAGATGCCAAATAGTTTCTATGGCAAAACTCATATGCAGGCTTCTTTGTACAAAGTTGTTAATTGAAAATTATTAAATAATAATTTAGTCAAACATATCAAATTATTTAACTATTTTCAACTAACTACTTTTTATAAAAACAACTGCATGTAAATCTCTACTTTTCTCTGTGATAACATAACCTCTCTTCTCTTTTCTCATAACCTCTCTTCTCTTTTCTTCTCTCTCTCAACCTCTTTTTTTTTCTTGTGTGTGTTGTGTACATTGAGTAGGTTTTTTTATATATATGGCTGAAGAAAGATACCTGTATACATACATGGGATGATATAACAATGATGTGATAATTTGTGCTACACGACCAATTGTTGATGATAGCAATATAGCATGTTGCTATATAATATTTGTTTTTTCGGTTATATATATCAAGCTTGTGATTTAATTTTGATTTATTAATTTATTTATGAGAAAATGCTAAATTAGATAGTGTTTTCAGCTTTAATTTTCTCCATATGGATACCTAATCACTCTATATATTGTTAGACAAAGTAGCTTTAAACGCTCTTTAGCTTTAAGTAATTAAAAAATGTTGTACTCGTTTTTTTTTTTAATTAAACAAATCTTAATTTTCAATTTGTTATATTTTTATATTAATAATTTAAATTTAAAAGAAAAACTAGCTAATAAGATTATAAAAGTTAAAGCTTAAGGAGAATTTCACTCTCTACTTTTTTTTTTCATAACGTTAGCATTCGCCTTGTTATATTAAAAAAAAAAAAAGTTAATAACATTAAGGATAGTAAATATATAGAAGATTATATTTGAATTAATAATAACCAGGAAAACAGGCGGATGGTCTATTCCAACAAATATTGAAATAAACTAAATGTATATGGATTCTATGAAAAATTATTGCAAGATGGAGAAGATAGAAAGAAAACTATTCTTGATGATAATGGTGATGAGTTCAAGTAGAAAAAGCCAGAGAGAGTTGGTGTATAGTATGAAGTAGAATGAACCAGGTGGGTCATAATTCATAAGGTTTAATTAAGTAGGTCATCAATCTTTATTTCACATGTATTATTTGACGTGTCAGATTGCAATAACTATATATAGTATAAAGGTCGTTGTAAATTTTTTTTCAATTATGTTAATTACATACTAAATTAGTTATTAAAATCAATTACTAATATAGAATATATATTAAAATATAAAATATATATTAAAAAATTAAATTATATATATTTATATTTAAATTATAATTAAATTTTAATATATACATAATAATTTTTTTATTTTTAAATGAGAATAATACGATGAGTCATGGATTATTTTTAAACAAAAATAGTATGATGAGTCATGAATCTTAAATATAACATTATGTTTTACACACTTATGATATAATATCAAAAATTTTTATATGATCAACAGTTTAAAATTTAATTTTCATTAACTTCAAAAAAATTTCAGTATAAATAAAAAGATAAATAAAACATATGTAAAATTTATATAAATTCAAAAATATGAGAGATTTTTGTGTGAATTGTTAGTAGAGATAATTATTTATGAATTTTTTGTGAAAAAAAAATTTAGTATAAATAAAACATATGCAAAATTTATATAAATCCAAAAAGATCAGAGACTTTTGTGTGAATTGTTAGAGATAATTATTTATGAATCTCCTGTGTTTAAATTCCAAAATCCTAAATATCTGTATGCATTTGAAAACCATGCATAAGGAGTCCCAAACGCTTTAAATTTGATTGTGGTCTTCACTGGTATAATCTGATCTTGTCCAAAATGTTCTGCTTATTGGATTTCAAGTTCGTACATGTGTTATTATGATGGTTACGTCTATAAAATTTGTATAGATTGTTTGGCATTCTTTTTTAAACGTATAATATTTTATATGTTAGAAATGTAAATGAATACAAAACCATTTGAGTATATTCTTGTTTATGTTCAATTTTTATTATAAAAATTAACCATAACTGATCCTCTTATAGTAAAATATTGTAATTCAATAATTAGACCAATAAATATTTAAAAATTTAATTAGTCTATTCATTTTTATCATTTTATTAAGTTTTTAATTAAATTTTTATTTTTTAATTGAGTTTCAATAAATTTAGTAAAACTATAAAAAGTAACAGATATTATGAATATAAAATTTAGTTAGTAAAATTTAAGTTCAGTTAAAAAATTTTCCTTTATTAAAAGTTAGTTACAAGTTTTTTAGAAGGTTAGTCTGTCTGAATCAATTTTGTTAAGAGATGTAGTTAAGCTCTGAGCATTGATATATAAGGTAACGTTTGTTTTGAGATATTGAGATAGAAATTGAGAGATTGAGATTTAACATCATATTTATTGGTTTAGAGATTGGTACTAAAATTTTTGTCTCAGCCTCCAAAATTTTAGTATTTCAGTACCTCCAAAAAGTAGGGATACAGGAGACTAAAATTTTTAGAGATGGAGACTGAAACTTTAATAACATTTTATACCTAAAATACCCTTATTTCAATTAATTAATTTTAATTTTACCCTTTCCGCAAATTAAATTAGAATTTCATTCTTATTTCAATTTCTGTCTCTCATTTTGCACCAAACAAAATACTGAGATTTATATCAATCTCTGTCTCTTAGTCACTGGCTCTCAGTCTCAGTCTTTCCGTCTCGGTCTCTACTAAACGCTACCTAAGGGAGTACTTAGTTAACAATAATAATTCAATAGAAAATTTTTCTCTTTTCTTTTCTCTCATCTTTCTTTTTTCCTTCTATCATCTTCATCATTTTAATATATTACAAGAAATTCATTGAATACCAGCAGATTTATTAAAAAATACGCTGATAATCTGTTTATCATTAGATTTAGTGGCAGAAAAAATTCGACGGTATAAATTTCACTGGTAATTATTTATCGTCAAATTTTTCATCTACTGTTAATTATCATCGAAAAAATCCACGGATAATTTTAACCGTTATGTTTATTCTTCGGTGAATCCGACCATAACATATTATTTACTAATAATTAAATGTTAACACGATAAATTTGCTGATAAATTTAAATTTTAATATTTTTTAAACAATTCGATCCATCTGATCTAATTTTAAATAACAATAATTTTAAATAATAATTTTAAACAAAATCAAACATCCTAAATCACATGATAGTTACAATATACAATTTAAAATACATAATAAATATGGAGACAACATATAATGAACGCTTGACATGCAAAAACCTAACATCAAATAACAAGAAATAATACATTATAAACTATAATATTATAAAAATACATTATAAACTATAATATTATATAAATACATTATATTAAGATATTTTAAAACCCTACTTAGTAATAATCAAGCTTCTTACAATGACAATGCTGAGAGAAGGAAAACACTACCGTATCATAAAAATACTGGACACGCTCCCTTGATGAAGGAGCATATATTTTATCCGTATATACTATTATCGTCCATCAAAATATATACTAGTAACTAAACTTAAGCTGCATAAAAGCTATAAAAAAAAAAAAAAAAGTAAAGGAATTGCTCAGTTCAGGAAAAACAATCTAAAAAAATAAGGCTTGGTCCTATTTATTATAAGAAGCTAAGAAAACTAAAAATTAAATGCATAATTTCCAAACATCAAATTCTTCCTTTGTTCTCACTCGTACAGTAATTGAATAAAAAAAACCCATCGAACGAACAAACAAACAACAAACAACAATAAAGTCTTGTCCCACTAAGTGGGGTTGGCTACATGAATCAAACAACGTTATTGTGCTCTGTCATGTAACATGTCTACAGAGAGACTATTTACATGTAGATCTTGGTGGTCTTCTTAGGTCTTCCTCTGCCTTTCGCCCTTTGTCCATCTTCCATCTCATCCACCCTCCTGACTAGATGTTCTATCGGTCTTCTTCTCACATGTCCAAACCACTTGAGACGCGATTCAACCATCTTTTCCACAATGAGTGCTACTCCAACTCTCTTCCTTATATCTTCATTCCTTATTTTATCCAATCGCGTATGACCACTTATCCATCTCAACATCTTCATCTCTGCCACACTCAGCTTTTGTTCGTCCTCCCCTTTAGCCGCCCAACACTCCGTACCATACAGTATAGCCGATCTTATAGCGGTGCGATAGAATTTACCTTTAAGTTTTAGAGGCACTTTTTTGTCGCATATAAAACCAGATGCACTTCGCCATTTTGACCAACCTGCTTGGATCCTATGATTTACATCCTGTTCAATTTATCCATTATCCTGTATGATGCACCCAAGATACTTAAAAACTTTTAACTTTTCGTAGGATGTTTTCTCCAATCTTTACCTCTATATTGGGGTTTTCCCTTCTCAGACTGAACTTACATTCCATATATTCCGTCTTGCTACGACTTATGCGCAAACCATACACTTCTAAAACTTCTCTCCATAACTCCAACTTCTTATTTAGGTCTTCCCTTGACTCTCCCATAAGGACGATATCATCGGCAAAATTCATGCACCATAGCACATGCTCTTAGATGTGCTCTGTGAGTACTTCCAAGACTAATGTGAAAAGGTATGGACTTAAGGATGATCCCTGGTGCAATCCTATACCAATAGAAAATTCCTCTGTCACACCACCTTGAGTCTTCACACTAGTTGTGTCCCCATCATACATGTCTTTAATTGTCCGAATATATGTGATCCTTACTCTTCTCTTTTCTAAAACCTTCTATAAGACCTCCCTTGGTACTCTATCATACGCTTTTTCCAAATAAATAAACACCATATGTAGATCCCTTTTATTACTACGATACCTCTCCATCATCCTTCTTAATAGGTATATCGCTTCAATGGTAGATTTGCCTGGCATAAATCTAAATTGGTTCTCTGTTACTTGTGTCTTTTTTCTCAACCTCCGTTCTATCACCCTTTCCCATAACTTCATAGTATGACTCATAAGCTTAATCCCTCTATAATTTTCGCAACTTTGTATATCCCCCTTATTCTTGTAGATAGGTACCAAGGTACTCTTTCTCCACTCATCAGGCATCTTCTTTGACCTTAAAATCTCATTAAAAAGCTTGGTTAACCAGTTGATGTCTTTTTTTTCAAGACCCTTCCAAACCTCAATCGGGATATTATTAGGTCCTACTGCCCTGCCATTTTTCATCTGCTTTAGAGCCTCTTTTACCTCGAAGTCTCGAATCCTTCGATAGTAGTCAAAGTTTTGATCTTCTTCCCTTGTGCATAATTGACCAAGGCTCGGAAGAGTCTTCTGTCCCTCATTAAATAACTCGTAGAAGTAACTCTTCCACCTTTCATTAATCTTTTCCTCTTGAGCCAACACCTCTCCATCCTTATCCTTAATGCACTTAACCTGATCCAAATCTCTCGTTCTTCTTTTCCGACTCTTTGCGATTCTATATATACATTTTTCTCCTTCTTTCGTGCCCAAAGACTAGTAGAGACCCTCATATGCTCTTGTTCTTGCTTCACTTATAGCTACTTTTGTCTCTTTCTTAGCCGCCTTATATTTTTCTCAGTTATCTGCATTGCGGCATAAAGACCACTCTTTAAAGCATTCCCTTTTTATCTTTATCTTTTCTTGTATACTCGCATTCCACCACCAGGACTCTTTGTCTCTTGGTCCTATTCCTTTAGATTCACCAAAATTTTCTTTTGCTGTTCTTCTAATAACTTCTGTCATCTCCCTCCACATCTCTTCCGCGCTTCTATTCTCATCCCACTTTGCCTCTTCTCCTATCCATCATAGGAAGTTTTTTTGTTCCTCACCTTTCATCCGCCACCACCTCGTCCTTGGGTTCTTCGTATGATGTCTTTTTCTCAACTTTTGCTCAACGCGAAAATCTATGACGATCACCCTATGTTGTGTTGTCAAACTCTCTCCCAGGATAATTTTACAGTTAATACAAAATTTCCGGTTGACTCTCCTCAACAAGAAGAAGTTGATTTGAGAGCTTGTCATGCCACTCTTATAGGTTATAAGATGTTCGTCTCTCTTTTTAAAACATGTATTTGCGATGAGAAGATCAAAGGTTGAGGAAAAGTCCAAAATAGTTTTACCCTCGGTATTGATCACTCCGAAACCATGGCCTCCGTGAATACTCCCATATCCAGTTACTTTTCTCCCAACATGGCCATTTAAATCTCCCCCTAAGAAAATCTTATCTCCCAAAGGTATGCCTTGAACCAAACTCTCTAGATCCTCCCAAAACTTTATCTTGTATTGTTCGTCCGAATCCACTTGCGGTGCATAGGCGGTAATCACATGGAAAGCACCTCACTCCACCACAAGTTTGATAGAGATGATTCGATCTCCCACCCTCTTGACATCCACTACGTCCTTCTTCCACTGCTTATCCACAATTATTCCAACCCCATTCCTATTCTTCACTTTTCCTGTATACCAAAGTTTGAAACCAGAAGTATCCAACTCCCTAGCCTTTGCACCAACCCATTTTGTTTCTTGTAGGCACATAATATTAATCTTCCTCCTTGTCATGGTGTCCACCACCTCCATGGACTTTCCTATTAGAGTGCCTATGTTCCATGTCCCAAATCTCAACCTTCTGTCGCTTTGATCTTTACCTGATACTTTGTGAACTAGCTTATTTACCCTCATCCGTTCACGAAAACGCGAGAACTCTTACTCATTTAACACTACATCCGGACACCGATGCAGCGGCTCTTGCTTTGACACCGTACTCGAGCCATACGGCACGTTGCTTCCGAGCAACGACCTAGCTTTAGCGCAATAATGTCTTTGATTCATGTCATGGGGGTTCAGCTATATTTTTATGTTAGTTGCCGAAGATCTAACACAACCCTCCTCCTTTATCCAGGTTTGGGACCGACTATGTATCGCAAGTATAACATAGGCGGAGTTAAAAAAAACCCATTGAACAAATGTACAAAATTTGAGATAATGTATCGGCATCGATAAATTACTCATAAACAATACTAGACCCAGCACAATTAAGGAAATCGATGCAACACACAACAACAATAAGCTAATAGGATTTTTTTCAAATAAATTGTAAAAAATAATAGAAAGAGGGAGAAGGACATGGTGTGAGGTTTTTATCTGTTTTTCGTCTGTAGAGTCTGCTTTTCATCAATTTGTTAGTTGTGAGATTTTTTGACAGGTGTGGTGTGCTTGGCTATTCGCTCTTCAAAGAACATGGACCATGCCAGGTACACTAAAGCAACATTTTGAGAGTTGGACGAATGTCGCAGCAAAAAAGGATGAGAGAAAGAAGTCGTTGATTGGCTTCTTTGCTGTTATCTGGACAATTTGACTAGAGCGAAATGATAGGTTCTTCAAGAATCAAGGCTCAAGCATGGTGGACATCATAACCAGGTCCTTTATGCTATCTGATTAGTGGAATGGTGGTGAATCCTTTGGTTGTTGATGGCTATGCCGAAGATAACTAGGGGTGGTTTATGTTTTGAGTAGTCCGTTGTTATATGCTGGTTTTCTGTGCTCCACCTTGTTGTGTGGAGCTTTTTTACTTCAAAAAAGAGAGAGAATGACAATTTATCTGAAGGAAAGAAGGAGCAGCTCCGGCGACACAAGGAGCAATGGCGGCAGTAACGGCGGCGACAGCAGTGGCTGAGCGGCAAAGATGATGGTGATAGAGTGACCAACGTGATGCAAGGAGCACCAACGAGTCCACACAATCTTTAGACGCTGTTGGCAGTGACCGATGTTAGCGGAGGAGGCGGTTGTCAGAGATGGTTTGGGGAGAGAGAGAGAGAGAGAGAGAGAGAGAGAGAGAGAGAGAGAGAGAGAGAGAGAGAGAGAGAGAGAGAGAGAGAGAGAGAGAGAGAGAGAGAGAGAGAAGGACTAGGTTAGAGAGAGTGAAATTTAAAAATGAGGAGGAGATCGAGGACTCACGATTCGAATTTAAGACAAGATTATCGTAGGATTTACCAGTGGATAAATTCGATGGTAATACTATGCGAGTGACCAAAACGCAGTGTTACACTAATTTGGATTACGACGGATTTATTCGTCGAAAAATCCTATGGTAATCTTTGCACCAATTTTTTCTCTTTTTCCTCCGATTATTATTAGTAAATTTACCGTCGAAAAATTGAATTTGACAAGAACATTTTTATGCAACAAATTTATTATAAAATTTGTCGATGAATCCACTAGTAAATCTGCTGCTAATGTCCGACGCTGAATCTAACGATATTTAACGTTTTTCTTATAGCGATAATAGAATAATTAAATCATAATTAAATAGCAGATGTACTTTTATATATATATATATATATATATATATAAAATAGGAAAATTCAAATCCGCAATTTTTAAGTGAGTTTGAGAAGACTATATCATTTAAGCTATAACCATTGGCAGATGTACCTATATATTTACCGTTACACTATTTTTATAGTTTATTATTAATAATACACATATATTGATCGATATATATCTATATATACATAGATGCATCTTGTACATACATATATTCCCTATTAATATCTTTTTATATGGTCATCTCCCTAGTTAATCTAGTCATTAGATTCAACTTCACATCTTGTAATAGATTCTATAAAAAGTTTGTATAATTTAAAATGGTTTTTAATGATAAATTTATTCATACTAAATTGTAAAAAAGAAATTACCGTATAGTTCAATACACACTCTTTTATTTTATGAATACATTAAGCTAGAGATGGCAACTACTAGTCAAGCATTTCCATAATCTCCTTTAAACAATGATAGAGAGAATAAATAATACATTTTTAAAATGTAAAAGTAAGTTAAAATTACATTCTTATATATATTAACTTTATCTTGAATTTGGCACAATTAAATACATTATAATAGTAGTATACACACACAAAAAAATACCGTTTTTTTAATTTGAATATGAAAGAAAAAGAGGTGTTGGACTCGCATATGAGGAGAGGTGTTTCATCTTGTTGTGGGATCAGAGGAACCAGAATTCGAATCCTGCAAATTGTGTTCCTGAAAATGGACGGTCCGAGTTGCGTTTTGCTCAACAAATTTAGTCAGAACAAGCAAAACGAAGGGTCTGAGTTGCGTGTTTCAGATTTCAAATTCCATCAGCTGCAAATCGGACCATGCGATTTGTGAAGCAAAATTTCATTTCCAAAGAACTCGCATGATCCAAGTTGTTTTACTTTTGGCTCAGAAAAATCTGTCCCACATTTTTGTCTTGTACGCCATAACTCAACATCTGGGAATAGTACACACAAACCTTCCATATTCATAAAATTGAGCCATGTAATAAATAATTGAGGAAGTATAGAGAGCCAATGGAGTATCTATACAATGTGTACAATAGAGATTTAGGGATGTTCGATTCAGTAGGATATCAGATGCTTATTATCCCTAATACCAGGATGGTTATTCTGGATAGTATGAATATATTGTGTTTGAGAAATTAGTAGTATTTTATCCTGCATGTTCATTTTTTAACTCACATTAGACCAAATAAATAGCTCATTATACATATTGTATAAATATTCCATTGACTTCTTAGCGAGATTATAAATAATTTTCATTTAATGATTAAAATCAAATTTAAAAAATATAACAATATAAGCCTATCTAATTGGGCTTTTGGCTAGTATATGATAAACTCTTAATAGTTTGTCATAAGTAATTCAAAACATTAGCTTTTATTTTAGTTAAAAAATTTTATTTTGAAAAAAAAATTCCTCAGGAATCCGATGCCTTTTCAAAAAAATGGGAAAGAAATCAATAATAAAAAAAAAACAAAGACAATGACACACCCAACTATATTCATAGGGAAAAAATTGTTTATGTGCAAGTGCAAGTCGTTGGGTTCTTGAAACGTGTTAAGCCGGTTACCTCCTAAGCAAAACTTTTCTATTTTCTATTTTTCTTTTTTAAAATCACGCTATTATATCACCAATCACCATCATTACTTCTGACAAAAATAATGTATAATATACATATTCGCAACAGAAATAACGAACTACTTTATTTTCTTCCCTTTTTTCTCAAAAGAAACCTTAACTAGCAATTACCATAACGTTTTTTAATAAATAAAAGACATCATGCAAACAGAAGCGCATGCTAGTGTGTTACTGTTCGAGAAATATTTTGATTGCTTACATCTTTTAACTCATTCTTGATTTATTATTTTATCATTATAAATAAAAATAATAAACAAATTGTGATATTTTTAGAGTAAATCACCTAAATAAATTGTTTGAGAGAAAATTTTACGTAAATATCCGGATTTCTATTTGATTATATTTTTTTATTTTTTTATGTAAAATATTACAGAATAACATGATTTATAATTGGGAGACATTTCGATAAAAATGGTTAAAACGTCTTTTTTTTAAAGATGTTTGTTATTAACTAAAATTTAATATATATATATATATAATTGATTAAACTATATTATTTTTGTCAAAATTAGATCAGACAAATTGATTTGATCAAAAAATCGGTGAACCAAATCTTGAACTGATTTAAATTAATATTTTTTATAAAAAATAACTAAAATATTTTTATTATATATATATATTTGTTTACTTTTAAAAATCCTAAATTCTAACCCTATAACGACAAAAAAAGAGTTAGAATTTAGGATTTTTAATATATATATATATATATATATATATATATATATATATATAATATTCTTGTCATTTTTTATATAAAAATATTATAATAATTTTTTATAAAAAATTATTAATTTAGACCGATTTAAAGTATAATTTATTGATTTTTTGGCTAAATCAATTTATCTGATCTAATTTTAAAGTATTGGTTATTGATTTTTTGGCTAAATCAATTTATCTGATCTAATTTTGATAAAAATAACATAGTTTAATCAATTATATGTATTAAATTTTAATTATTTAAAAATATCTTTAAAAAAAATATTTTAAACGTCTTTATCTAAATGATCATTTACAATTTTCATGTCAAATGTTGATTTGTGTTACGATTTAGTAAGTATCTTTTATAAAACGATAACAGTTTCAAGCATTTAAATAGAAATATACGTTAAATGATTCACTCTTATACTAATAAATTGTATCAAGTTATGAGTTAGTATCACATGGGATAAATTGCCATATCCAAACACGATTTAATTTGATTTAAGGTGATGATTTATTGGAGAATTTAGCAATTTAACATGACATATAATTGTATAAATCGTATTGGACTATTATGATTTAAGAAAGAATATAAATCTATCAGAATATTTACGTAAAATCTTTTAAAATGATTTATTTAGGTGATTTATCCGACCATCCAACAAATAATATGTCATGATTTCATCATATTTAATTTGTTGACTAAAAGTTTATTAAATATAAATTGGCAAAAAGAAGGCAATCTGCAAATTAAAATGACTAATTCTGATATTCTGATGTGTAGATCCTATATATATTGTGTCTGAATAATTCCCTTGAACATCAGTCTCCTACAAACGACTTCTTCAATGACGCACAAAATAACCAATTAGATATATTATTCTAAGAATATGCTAATGATTAATACAATATTTATAATCTACTATCCGTCGATAGTTTATTCCAACAGCAGGTAAGAAAGTCACAACAGAACTTCTAAACAAAAAATTAAAAAATAATATCCTCTTTGTACCCTAGTGGCCTAAAAATATTGTTTAATTCGTAGAATATAACAAAAATATTCCTCTCTCAACTATTATTTTGGTGTCTAGAAGTTTCAGTTTTTGACAAAATAACTGTTAGAAAAAAATATTAATTTAACGATTAACTCCGACCAATAAAATATACCCTTTAATTTCTTTTCATAAATAACAACAAATAATTTGTACATTTAATTTTTTTATTTAAAAAAAATGAGAGGTGAGACATGAATTTTAAATTTAAATGAGTTATATAAGGCTGCATTTCAGCGTTTACTTATAAACACAAGATATATATTGAGATAAAAATATAGAAATACAAAATTATGTTTAACAGATAAAATACGAATATAGATATTATATTTAAAGATATTAAATTAAAATATTCTGGATTTTTTTTGACATAAAAAATATAAAAATACTAATAAAAAATACAATTATTTTTATTTTTTATTATTTTTATTAATTTTTTATAATTATATCTTTTATCATTATATTTTTTTCTTAAAATTTTTGTATAAAAAAATAATAATAATAAATTAAATTTTTATATCTTATTTTTAATATCTGTCTTATTATTATATTCTTGTAATCAAAGAGACAATTCTAATAGGTTTTGAACTCGGTTGCTTCGAAAATATTTAATTTAAAGGAAAGAGAGTAGATTGATAGCCTTAAATATTACTATTAATTGGTCTCCCATCACCTGCTGGCCATTCATTATTTAATCAAAGAATTATTATAAACGACTGCAAAACGACCCCTCCATGTGCTGAAGCATTTAACCAATTTAGAAAGGAGGATTCCATAAGTAGTACTCTTAACACATTATTCTCTCAAATTAAATTTGGTATGCATTCATAACTATTTTTTTCTTTTTTAATTTTACAGGTACTACTTCAATGGGTGAACAGTTAGCTTGGATATATATATTTCATATGCAAGGCAATAATTGAATCCTACTCAACACTTCCCTAAGGAAAAATGAGTCCCTTTGACTCAATAATCCTACTAGTTTCCAAATTATTTGGTTCAATGATTTTGTATATTTTTTAAAATTATTGTTTTTATTCAATTTATTTTGTTAAGTTATTATTCTAGACTATATATAGAAATTTAATATATCTAAGCTTAACATGGTTTTGTACATGACAGGGAGTAAATTAGACTAATTCTTCCTCTGATATCAGCTAATATTAATTATATGTGATGATACCTTTTTATTCATAAAAATACGCGTTGATTTTCTTTGAGATTAGGCTATATATTTATAATATTCGCTATCTCTATATTTGTTAAATTGAATGTAATAACAATTCCTTCTATAAAAATATGACGCTTACCTCATATTTTGTTAGGTCAATAACACGATATAAATTAGTTTAAAAAGTATATATTGTGTGTAATATTATTCTAATCTCATGATCGATGAATGAGTATAGTTTATTAAAAAAAAACTCTACGGTTTCTCAATTCAAAAAGAAGTAAATATTAAAATGGTACCCAAAAAATTTAGTCCCTAATAAAATAATATTCAAAAAATGTTATTGACAAAATAATTCTTTAAAAATTATTAATTTTGATAAAAGTAATCAACCATCAACTAAATTAAATTATGTTAATATTAAATACTGATGAGCTAACAGTCAATAATTATTATAATTACAAAAATGATCTCCATAATTATTCATTAAAAAGCCCCAAAATTAAATCTAATTTTTACAAAAAAAAAAATATCTTCTTCCTCCTCTCTGCTTAACACAGCTTAACACACAGTACGTATAACAACAACAAATCCAAATTCGAAACACAACCACAAATTCAAATAAAAATCATAACAATAACAAATTCAAATTTAAATCGCAACAGCAATAAATTTAAATTCAAATATCAACATCAAAAACACTACATCCATTAATAAAATCAAAGAAAGAAAAGAAGAGACGAAGAAAGAGGAACGAGAAAGATAACGATAAAAGAGGATGATACTGCCGCCACTGATACTATAAGTTCCATCTTTAATTTTATCTCATATTCGCGTCTCAAATCCGCTGTTGATGGATTTCATCATATTGACATCGGACTTTAGTCCAATCTAACCTTGCTGTCTACTCTGCATATCTGTGCCATTGTGACCGTTTCTGCTGCCGTCGAAGTGAGCAAACAGGACACAATGCGACAGTATAATCCATATTATCGGTGGATTTACTGTCGAACACAATGCGACAGTATAATCTTCGTCGATAACAATTTACCGTTGGATTTTCGAATCCGCCAATAATAATTTCCATCGGATTCTACGGCAGATTCTTCAATTGGCGCCACACTATTTTGTTTCTTGTCTATTATCGTTAGATTTTTCTCTCGATAAATCCAACCTTAGCTTCAATTTTTCTTTCTTCTTTTTAAAACACAATTAGTAGTCAAATTTTATTTTTTTTATGTTTTAATTTATTTTTTATCTAATTAGTAGTCAAATTCTCAATAATAAAAATCAAATAACAATTTTATTGAATATCAAGTGTACGAATCAAATAAAAAGTCAAACAAGTAAAATACAATCAAATAGTCCAGAACAAAATCCTGATCACTACGGATCCTGATAGGCGTCGTCGTCATCCCCCTAGTCATGCTGAGGCAGCGGACTAGGCGGTGATGTCGGTGCACCTCCAACAGCGCCGCTGCCACTAGCACGCATCTGCTCCTGGTAAATCACCATCTATTACTCCAGCAGCTCCTGCCTAAGCTTCACTCTGAGGAAATATATGTCTGAGATACGTACGAGGATCTTGTTATATCTCTCCTCAGACTGTTGTAACTGTTGAGCTTGTTGGTGAAGACTTTAGGTGGGATTCAACACCTACTCTCTCAAATCTACAACACTATCCTCGGGATTGACAGCATAGCTGGTGACAGAGGAAGATGAAATTCTCAATGTAGAGATGCGAAGGCTGTTGGCAAAGAACAATTCCAGCTCGTAAATACGATTATTATTATAGGGTTCAGATGCGGTCTCATGCCAAACTGTGTCAAGATCGATGATTGAAGCAGTGGCGTTGTTGCCGCCCTCTCCAGTAGGCTGGGATTGTTTGGTTATGGCCTCCAATCTCTGCATGTAGAACTCATGCGTAACACATATTAGAAGGCGGATTACATTTAATTGAAAACTTTATGTCAAATGATATCTATTCACATAATGATCCGTAGACCGCTGATCAATAAATATCTCCTTATTCTCCTTCAAACTGTGAGTATACTTGAAGTTCTCAGCCATCGTGACATCACGATTCAACGTCTTAGACATTAAATATCAAAGACAAATGAACTTAATAATAAAATAAAACAAGTTACATACCAGCCTGGTCTTTGTCTTCACGAAAGTCATTAAACCGCCGATATACTTAGACGACCCCTCATCAGTTTCTCAATGGACGTACAATGCCTTCTTATGTCTGGATAGAGCCAAATAGTGAGATGGTCGCGCCTCTCACGTATGTGCTCCATCATCTGCTGAAACTGCCTAGCCATCCAATGGTCAAAGATCTTTCTGATTATGGTATCGTGAGTCTTCTCTCATATAAATTTGTCCTCTACAAAGAACATTTAGCACTAATTAGTCGAAATTAAGTACACAATTAAGAAAAATAGAAGATATAAACTAGCTAAGGTTTGAATCAAATTGAGTTTTTACCGCTACTTCTGCACAAAGAACATTATTCTCTAGTCTCAGCAGGAATCTTCTTGTAGCTCGGCCATAGGTGATCGTACATCAGCTTGATGACATTGGTACGCTCATGTGTACATGCATTATTATTTAGCACAAACCTCTCAATGAAAAACTTAAGATTAGTAGTTTGAATCAAATTTGAAATAATCTATAAACTATAAGTATATTTAGATTTTTTAAAAAATTTCGGCTGAGTTTCATCTATAATTAGAAGGCGTCTAAAATTTTATCCTTCAACAATTCACTTAAACAATTCACAAACAAACCAATATGGCATCACATCACTAAAGCAGCAACATCCATCAACAATCAGAAATTCTCAAACACTTTCATCAGTTTAAACTTACTTACCTAAATTGAACCTATCTTAACAACCTAAATCCATTAAAACTAGAAAATTGAATGTAACTAAATTAAGCTAACTATCTAAAATGAAAAACTTAATATTAACAACCACATATGTTGAATAAGAATATCAAAATAATTTTCATATATAAGACTTCAACTAGTACTAATTACGCTGTCAAACCATCAGGCCAAATTTTCATCCGTACGATGGGAGGTGGTGGAGGAGCATCTGGATGGGATACATGAGAAGATTTTGGCACTGCGATGTTTGTTGCTGGAGGAGGTGGCATCATCGAAATATTGAGCTGCTGAGCAAATGAGGGCGATGGAGGAGTCCACTCTGGTGAAGCAGCCAGACGACTTCCTGGTGGCGGGATGGCGCAGCAGAAGGAGCCACGTAATTGGGGTTAGGGACCATGATAAATGGCTGATCTTGTGCACCCATTGCCTGTAACGTCTCAAGGGTAGTCAGAGTAGAGAGCGTTGACTAAGAAGTCCAAGGGGTATTAGTAGACACCCTCCCTCTACCACAACCACGAGGTCGATTTGTGACACTTTACCTGTCATCATGTCTGCAAAGAGCAAATTAGCAAACACATATGTCACAAAAATAATATAATAGTAAAAATATGTCACAACCTACAACTCAGAGAAACACAAGGGTGCTATGTAACTTAGTAAGAGAAACACATTAATTGAAATCAAGTACATAACAAGCATGATTCAATATAATTTGAAAACTTTCCAAAAAGATGTTAACAGGCCAAATCATCAATCCAACTTCACAATTTTAATGCATGCCAAATCAATTACCTAAACTATGCGAAGTGTCAACATTCAAACAATTTAGGTTCTAGTATATCCACAACAATTAAGTGCACAAACTTGATAACCAAAGCAATAATCAATATGAATAAACATCACCAAGTAAAGAGAAATTATCAATATGAACAAGCATCACCAAGTAACAAGAAAAAGTTCAATATGAACATTCAACACATTTAAGCATTTAACCAAATAATTCCAGTAGCATATTCATAAGAACTTAAGAAATTCCAAGTTCTTCCAGCAGTCTCAGGACCTAGTAACTTATTCTAATGTTATCTTAACCACCTAATAAATCCACTAAAACTAAAGCTAACCAAAACATAATTGATAACGAGATTTGATTATGAACTTGGATTGCAGAAATAGAAAGAAAACAAAGTTCAGAGAAGGAATTGCAGTAGCTGTCGAAGTTGCGTCGAACCTCTCTTGAAGGAGCGACAGACTTCGATAAGGGGCTGCCAGAGTAGAGGGCATCCAGAGACGTCACTAAGGGAGATACGAGGGGGTTAGAGAGAGAGAGAGTGAATGAGAGACGAGAAGGCAGAGTTGTGTCAAAGCTTGCTTGAAGCTAAGGAGAGACAGACAACGATAGGCCACTACTGAAGGGGGTTGTCGGAGAAGTCCTTAATAGGGAGAGACGAGAGCACTAGAGAGTGAGTGAGAGATGAGAGGGTGAGGAGAGAGAGAGGCTGTAATTCGAAATGAGGGGATAGCGGGTTACCTGTTCGAATTTAGGGAGATTACCACCGATAATATATCAGTGAGTGAACAAGACGTAGCGTTACACTAATTAGGTTTATCGTCGAAAAATCTGACCTAAATCCGACGGTAAGTAACGCAATAAGTTTTTTTCCTCCAATTATTATGGGTGAATTTACTGTTGGAAATCCTAATCCGCTGGTAAACCCGCCGTTAACTTGCGATGCTAAATCTGCCAGTAAATCTAACAGTATTCAATCTTTTTCTTGTAGTGGGAGTTGACAGAACTGAGGAGTTGTTGTCCTGCCTTTTTGATGTTGTTATTTCTTTTTTTTTTTTTGAAGACTCTGAGTAAGTGATTGAGTTGGATGATGATAAAAAAGATACGAGAGTTATAATCGAAGGGACCAGGGATGTGAGAAAATTGGGGAAGAGTTTTAGTGAGGAAAAAAGGGATTAAATATTTTTTTTTAGTGATTGAGTTGGGTGATGAAGAAGAAGGGATTGAAAATTTTTTTTGAGTGAATTTTAGTGACTTAGTTGGATGAAAAAGAATAATTTTTTTAATTATAAAATAAAAAATATGGGTAACTTTTATAATTATAATAATTGATTACTGCTAGTTGAGCATTTAAAGTTAATGTCATTCAGATGGTTGTTTATTTTTGTCAAAATTAATAAATTTTTTATCAATAATATATTTAAATACCATTTTGTTAATATCTGAATTTTTTGGATATCAAATTAGTATTTACTTCATTCAAAAAACTATGCACTTATTATAATAATGTATGTTTGGTGTGTATCATTTTTTTCAAAAGTCTAAGGTGATAAGAAAAAATATGATAATGATTATATTTCTAATATTCTTTCTCACATAAAAACCTATTTTAAATTTATATTAATTTTTTACATAATTTTTTTTATTTATCTTATGCTAATTTTTTTTTGAAATCACTAAAAATCACATTTTAAATTTTTATCTCATAAAATTATTTTTTCTAAAAAGTTAAACAGATAAAAAGAAGAGCGTGGATAATTATATTTCTAGCAAGTGTGTCAATTAGTCACACATAAAGAATGAGCTAGATAAAATGAAGAAACTTTATTGCAATATGTCCTTTACTAAAAGTTCTGCATATGATGCGAAGCCACGGAAAGATCAAAGTTTATTAACCCATGCGATGGTTGGATATGATTTACACTTATAACTGAGATAAGGAAAAGGAAAATCTTAAAATACATTAAGTGTCAAATAATTAATTATACGAGCCAATTCATTTGGATAATAATTATTATTATACTTCCTTGATCTAGTAGCTTCGACAAGACAATTAGTCTGAATCGAACCACTTGGCTAATAAGATGAATATAGTTAACATCACATGTTAGGTATTCAATCAAATAGTTAACAACCACTAATGATGTGATTTGAGTTTATGGGTGGTAGATCAGAGGTCTAATTCAAATCCATTTACAACTGATTAGTGATTACAATGGAAGATCAACTTCACCTTCTATCTCGTGACATACAATACATTATCGTAAAAAAATAATATAATCCATATGTAAAGATTTAATTAGATTTCTACTGATATGAAAATATCTTTGCATAAAGATGACATTAGTATTATAAAACTGTTTTTTTTCAAGTTATATAAAATTGATAAAAAAATACATAAATTATTATATCTTTAATATTCTTTTTAAATTAAGAATTTTTTTAGATTTTACTTAAATTTTTGCATAAATATTTTTTTCTCTTTTTATTTGACTTATATATATATATATATATATATATATATATATATATATATTTTAAGACAACAAGAAATGATTAAATTCTAAATTTTTCAATTATCAAAATTCTGATATTATATCAAGAAATTATTTTTTTAAGTTTAAATTAATAGAAAAAAAATACAACAATAATTATATATCTAAACTAAAATTATTAGATAATTTGATATATTTAATTAAAATATTTAATATAATACGTATCAACATCTTAATTATTATCTTTACCTAAAAATATATGATCAATTCTATAATATTTATGAGTTGTTACTTAAATTTTATCTAACTTATTTTTTTATAGTAAATTTTAAATTTTAAAAATTATTTATTTTTATATCTGTAAATTAAATATTAATTTTTAATATTTTTTAGTAAATAAATACCACTTTTTAAACACTATAACATTTACCAAAATATATTCATATAAGTAATCACTTAAGATTTAAGACTAGTATTAGTCATTGTGGTCAATCGCCAATCTTATCATCTTGAGTAGTACCAACTTTACAAATGATTTTCAACAAAATCCCCCAAAAATAGAGGGACCACTTTGATTTTGCCTTTTTGTTTTCGTTGTTCAGTTATTGTTGTTTTATTTTATTTTATTTTTCTTCTTCTTCTCTTTCCTTTTTTTTTCTTCAACCATCCCTTACTTCGAAATTGTTCTATCCCTTACTTTCAAATGTAATGTCCTTCTCTTTCAATTTCTTTTGTTTTGTATTGTTTAAATTTGTCATTAACGAAGAGTTCTATTCAATGTCAAACAAATGTATGAAATAAATGTTGCGAATAAATAATATAATACAATTCAATTTATCATATGTTAAATAGTTTGTTATTAATATTATATGTATTATTCAATTAAAAGATTAATATAATAAGATATTTAATTAAATTTAGCGATTTATCATTATAATAATAATTATCTCAATAATAAGAGATAAATATTTTATAATTTAATTTAAATTATTCTTAGTCAAAGAATTATTAAAATGAACATTAATAATTTGGATAGATTAATATATTTCATTTATTAAATTTTATATATAGATTGCGCATATAGAGATATGATTATTTAATTGATTCACTCTGAAAATTTTTAATAGTTATAATTACCGTATATTTATCAACGGGATATACTCAAGATGAACATAGTAATACAGTTTTCTTTGACTTGTGATTGTCATAGTAATTAACAATGCATTTATTATACTTTGATTTTGGATATCTAATGTCTTAAGGTACTAGTCGAATGGATATTGGGTATAATTTAAATACTTGTAGAATTAATGATTAGTTAATAAAGAATCCATCAACTTTAGATAAAGAGTTTGAATTCTATGATTATAATAATTGGAATAAATAAACTTTAACCAAAGGGATTGATTGAATGAAAAAATGAACTTCTTAAATCATTTACAGTTCAATATAATAATAGTAACAACTAACAAGTTAGAGTTTGATAATTAAATCATACTCTAAGGATCTTAGATTCTAAGTAAAATTATATTACTTCATACTATCGAATCATTAAGGAGTATTGTTAGATACCAACCTTGATTAATTTACTACCCGCTTAGTATTGAATCTATGAGATCATGCACTAACAAGTATTCTAGTCTTTGCTAAAGAATTATTTAATTATTATTTTGTTATTTAACTAAATAAATAATTATATTGCCAATGAGTTATAATTCAAATGATATAGTCTCTCCATACTCATCTAAGAGGTCGCAGGTTTGAGTCTCTCTATCTTTGATAAAAAAAATTATATTAATTCAAATAAAATATTTTTATTCTTTACTAGGACCAAGAATATAATAATAATAATATGATAATTCATAATATTAAATGAGAATCAAGGATAATTAATTATTATTCTGTTTTTAAATTTAAATTTTAAGTTTGGATAAAATTCTATATATGTCACTACAATATTTTCAGGTTGAGGCAACATTTAAAAAGTGTTGTCTAAAAGTTGACAAAAGGTTGCTTTTGATCTATGGCAACACTTTCGGATCTAAGGCAACGTTTTTGAACGGCGTTACATATGCCGCTGTTGCCTTAGATCAAGGCAACACTTTTTTGTTTCAAAGCAACGCTTTTGAGAGCAACACTTGGTAAGTGTTGCCTTTGGTTGAAAAACAACACTTCAAAGGTGTGTTTGAGACAACACTTTTGTAATGTTATCTTTTCTCTTATATTTTAGCCACTACTAAAAAATGTTTCCTATTTGCAATAAAATTCAACCCTTTTATGTGTTGCTTATAAGTTTGAATTTGTAATAGTTTAAAGTGTTGCCTATTAGTTTTGAATATGCAACCTTTTAAAGCATCGCCTTTTCTTTAGAATATGCAACCTATACAAGTGTTGTCTAATATCAAAATATGCAATTAATAGAAGGGTTGCCTTTTTGGCAAAAATAAATGTTATTTTTATAATAAAAATACAAAAAACAATAAATTTTTTTGTTCATACATGTGTAATTATTTTAATTAATAAATTAAATTTGTGTATAATAGAAAAAATGTATAAAAGAGACAAAATAATTAATAATAAAATTTTAATTAAAATTAGTTAATTATTATAAAATAAAAATAAATACATAATAATACCATACAATAATTTTTAAATAATAAAAATTATTCTTAAACAAAATATATTTATATAATGAACCTTAAGTATTGGAATGATCATAATTTTGAGTATTCATACATCTCACACTAAATTAAGCCTACTCATTAAAATATGCATGAGACTATTTAGAGTTTACTACTAATAAACTACAAAAACCAAAATATTATATCCTATGAAGGTATCTTTTAGTAAATGACATCATTAATCAACCATATGTCTTCAATTTCCAAAACTCCATCTTTGTCAATAAACCATCATGATAAACATCTTAATCTTCAACCAACTTGGGTTGGTCGAGTGGTCAACTCACTCGTTCGCTTAAGCAAGTGTCGGAGGTTCAAATCTTGCCTTGTGCATGTAGCAACCCATTGACCAGAGGCAGACCCTTAAATAGAGCTCTGATCCGCGACGGATTAGTCCTTGGCCTATCGGGTTGAGGAATACCGTAAATAAAAAAAAAACATCTCAATCTTTATTTACATCTCCAAAATTATCTTGCATAATTATATACAAAAATAATTATGATTTGAACCTTTGAACTTGAGTATCTGCATGCAACAATTTTTCTTATATTTACATTATTTTTTATAATTCAACTTTCATTTTTCTCTATTATTTGTATTTTTACTAAATATTTCTAAGTAAAGATCTTTGTTTCCGGCGACCTTTCCAATTCTTGTTTGCCATCTCCCATGTTGGTGATGCCTAATAATAACAATAATAAATTATATAAACTCTATTGATGATGATTACAGAATATAGATTAGATAAATTAAACTTGATTAGAAATCTTGTAACTCCACCATACATTGATGCAAAGGCACTTTTTTAAAGAACTGATTTTGCAGGTTTTCAAATAGCGGGTACGCATCTCTTATTAGATTCACACACGTATAATTCAAAAGTATGGTGTATGGATGTTTTGACATATCTATACCAGAGACTTTCCCAATTTTAAATACTTCAAATCGCACTTTTATATCAGAATGTAACTCAGTGTATTATTGCATATTTTAATTTAGTGAAAGAAAAATAATAGTTGTATATCTAAATCGTGTTTTCTTTGTACATCAAATCTATAGTTTTGACCTATTTTTATCTATTATCATTTTTTTCCACTCTAAAATTAGTTACACTACAAATTTTTATTTTTATTTTTATTTTTTGTGACGGAATAATTAAGCTTCCAAACGCAATTGTTTGGACGTAGAACTTTGAGTCTGTGGGAGTTTTTTTTGGGTATATTAGAGTAGGGGTCTAAGTCTAAAAACAAAAAACAAAATTACATCACTTTTACATCTCTTGAAGTGCTTTTTCCATTAGCACCAGACATTAATTTTGTACTTAATTCAATTGGAGGAAGATTTAAAAACAAAAAGTCTGGAAGTTTACTCAAACTTTGCGTTGCGAGCCAATAAGCACTATTATTTACTTCTCTGTAGATGTGATGAACCTTTATCTCTTGTGGGAGTTTTTTTTTTTTTTGGTAATTGTGGATTTTATTTTTGTTTCGGTTAATTTCGACTATATGTTGTTTTGTAGTTTGGGCCTTTAGTTTTTTATGGAAGGTTGTTATATTGAGAAATGGGTTTCTAGATGGATATTCAGCCCAAAATATATGGATTATGTAAATCTAAACCACAAAAAATGCATTTTCTAAAAGAAAACCACCAAAAATGTATGTCACAATTGGAGTTTCAATTAAACAAAAACGACAGACTTGTCCCTCAGTCCACAAAATTGAAAGCCCAAAAAATGACTTGTCCTTTAACCAAAGCCTGGTTAGGATGACATCATAGAAAAAGCTATTGACTCCTATTGTCTACATTATGGTTTTGAGGCTTACTTGTGTTACATTGTGATGAGACCCGTTGTTGTACTATTTTTTTTTCTAATTGGTCCATAACAATGATCGATTTTTTAAATATTCGTGAGTAGACGAGGCAAAGAATACATCAAAAAAAATTAAGAGAAAGAGAAGTATAATTTGGAAGAAATTGAAATAGATAGATGATATATTTCACAAAATCCTAAAGTTAAAAATTACAGACAAAATAAAAAGAAAGAAAATATAAAGGAATATAAAATATGAAGTGGAAAGAACATTTGAGTGTGATATTTAGAATATTTTGCTAAGTAATTTCAATTTTTTTTATATTAAAATTTTTTATTTATAGAGAATTCTAAAAATTAAACATTACAATTATGTCCAAATAAAAGATACAATATCTATAACCACATATAACTTACGTGTAACTACCACCTATCTATCATTAATCATCCGTTGTCATAATTTATCTGTTAGTTCTTGTAACTACCACCTATCTATCATTAATCATCCGTTGTCATAATTTATCTGTTAGTTCTTGTTGAAGAGTTGTTTTTGCAGTTGAAACTTATTTCAGATTCAATAACTATAATAATAGCTTTTAAAACTGGTTCTTTTTCACACTTAAAGATTAACCGACAAAGCAATACATTTTTGAAAAAGTATAGGGGTCAATGGCCTCAACGTACAATGTGTACAATGGAGGTTTAGGAAGTATTAGAGATATGACCACTAGTGTTACATTGTCCTGTCAGGTTAAGCTTTTGAGATGAGTGGGTTCATGACATCATGACATGGTATTAGAGTTCTAAATCCGAAAGGTTAAGGGTTCGATTCTTGGTGAACTCCAAAATCAACTTAAATTTTTGGGATGTTTATTATCCCTAGTATTCGGATGGTTATTCTGGATAGTATGGGTGATGTTCATTTTATTCATGAACAAAGATTTAGCCTATTGTACACATTATACGCTTAGGCTATTGACTCCCTAGCACTACCCTACATTTTATACACTTGAACTTGATCACGGAAGTTCAAATAATAACTTTACATTTCCTTTTATTTGTCAACACTGATTTGTTGAAAAGTTTATTTTCACTAATAAATATAGTTATGCTTCGACATAATGTCTTATTTTATTGATATCAATAATAATTTGTCAAAAATATTCTTTTTGATATAACATTGGTAATGTAAAGATATGAAAAAAATAATATTCTAAAACGAAAAAACTGATAAAGTAACATTACACTTTATGTTTTAAGGGGGATAATATCTTAGTTCGATTTAGACAATGATCAACTTATAAAAAATAGTTCTTTGGCAAGTCTGATACCTCTTTTTAAAATATGTAGTTCAAGCTAATTTTATTATATATCATTGATACGAAATATATATATATATATATATATATATATATATATATATATATATATATATATATATATATATATATTACTAAATAAATATAGTAGACCTACTTGTGATATATAAAGGATAAGTAAAGTTAATAAGAGATTAAAAAATATAATATAATTTTATGCCTCTTAGAAGTGGTTTACCGAACAACTGATATCTACTAAAGAGTCAAGAGATTAGAACTCGGATCAATATCTGTATTTAAAAAACATAAAAAGGTGATGGAATGAGTTTTATAACTGAAAGGTAACGGACTTCACACTTGATAGCTTGAAACTAGAGAGAATTGAGATTAGAATTCAGAGAGTGGGAGAATGATTTCATTACACAAGAATAAATTACATGAGCGTGTATATATAGTTAGATCTGGTTTACCTGCGGTACTAGTCACAACACTAACTACTATTAGTTACAACTGACATCTGTCCTTATTAACAATAATTAGTTTTTAACTAATTCTCTTTCATCCCCCTCAAATTCAGGCTGCTAAAACTTTGCATCTTGAGTGTCTCTAAATTCCAAGAACTTATTCGAATACACAGCTTTAGTCATAATGTTTGCAACTTGTAAGTCACCTGGAACTCGAAGAGTCCCCTTGGCAATATAGTCTCTAAGAAAATAAACATCCATTTTAAAGTATTTTAAATGAGAGTGCTTAACCAAATTGGCTGCCAGGAGTATTGCTCTCTGATTGTCACACTGAATCACTGGTACTGGTATGCTTATGTTGATTTCAAGCGTAAGCTTTTTGATTGCCAATAGTTTAGTAACAAGATTACAAACTCCTCTGTATTCAACTTCGGTACTAGAACGAAAAACTGAAGTTTGCTTCTTTGATGACCAAGAAATGAGATTCGGACCCATATAGATACAGAAATCTGCCGTGAATTTTTTGTCTTCCACATCAAACGCCAGTCTGAATCGGTATACCCTAAAATGCTAAAATCTGAGGCCTTTTGGAGATGCAGTTCCAAGGTGTTGATACCTTGTAGATACCCGTAGAATATGCTTGAAAACTTTCCAATGAATTCAGTTGGCGCTTGTATAAATTGACACACTTTGTTAATTGCAAAATCCAATTCAAACCGAGTAAATATGATATATTGTAGACTGCCAATGATGGATCTATAGAGACTACGATCCTCACAAGGTTCACCATTAGTGGAGGTTAATCTAAAAGTTGATGGTATAGGTGTTGGTAATGGCCTGCAATCTTATAAACCAACTTTCTTTATCACATCAAGAATATACTTAGATTGTGTGAGTAAGAGACCATCAAAGATTGGCCTCACTTCAATCCCTAAGAAATAATGAAGATCTCCCAAATCTTTGAGTGAAAAGCAAGCATTTAAGCTCTTAACCAAGTCTGAAATGACAACAGTTAAGCTACCCGTTATGATAATGTCATCCACATACACAAGTAAGAAAATTGTGGAGTTACCTTCGGTTCTGTGAAAAAGAGAAGCATCTGATTTGGTAGCTGCAAAACCAAGGCTAACAAGAGAGCTAGTGAGCTTAGTGAACCATCTTCTGGGCGCCTGCTTCAGCCCATACAAGGATCGAATTAGTTCGCACACCATTTTATCATTTTCAGCTTCATATCCAAACAGCTGCTTCATGTAAACTTCTTCCTGCAACTCCCCATTAAAAAACGCATTATTAACATCAATTTGTTTGATTGGCCAGCCCTTTGACAGGGCAAAAATCAACAAAATTCTAATTATCATTAGATGAATCACGAAACTGAATGTTTTTTGAAGTCGAAACTAGGCTTTTGGTGACAGCCAAGAGCAACGAGCCTTGGTTTGTACTTGTTAATGGAGCCATCCTGGTAATATTTCACCATAAATACTCACTTAGGTCCAATTGCTTGATAGTTTAGAAAAAACTCAACAATGCTATTTCTCATCAACGTTGCATATTTTTTAACTATGGTTTGTTTCCAATGAAAAATGGTCAGTACTTTCTTTGGTGATTTTGGTTCAAGAGGTTTTGTGATGCAAGTGAAGGTTTTGGATTTGTTGTTCCCAGCCTTTAACCTTGTTCACATTGGGTGTGTGTTGGTTGTAGGTTGAGAAATTGGAGGAAGAGAAGTAGTGATTGGAGTAGGATTGATTCTGGATGGATATAGTGTTGGATTTTTATGGGTTTGTGGTTGGTCTACAATGGTTGTTGCTAATTCGGGTAGTAGTGTAGGTGTAGGTGGATTGAGTTGTATAGTTGGTGTAAGGATTGGAGGTAGGGGATGTATTAATGGAATTGAAGGCATTGAATGTTGCTATGTTGGAACTATCGGAGTAGTTACTATGGATGTGTAGCCATAACTCTCTTCTTTGAAGGGAAATACTATTTCTTCAAACACAATATCTTTTGTGATGATCTTGCTGATAAATCCTAATTTTATGGTTTATCTTATGTTGAATTTAGGGAATTTTATCAACTTATTTCACGTTTATTCAATGAAATAGCATGGTTTTGTGATTTTTTTTAATTTGTGCTTAAGAGTGAAAACATGCTTTTTAAACCCTTAATTTGATCAATTTAATCCACTTTAATTGCATTTGATGCCTTAATATGTTTCCTGAGTGATTTCAGGTTTATAAGGTAAGGATTGGATGGAAGAAGTGAAGAGAAAAGCATGCAAAGCAGAGAATTCATGAAGAAATGAGCATTTTGGATGATTCATGGCCACGTGCACGCGTCATCCACGCGTACGCGTGAGGAGTGAATTTGCAAGGCGATGCGTCACGCACGCGTACATGTGATGTTGGTCACGTGACCTCATTAAAGTGAATACGCTGGGAGCCATTTCTGAGCTTTCCAGGCCCAAATCCAACTCATTTCTAAGGCTATTTGATGCAAAATTCAAGAGGAAACAATGGGGGAGCAATTAGATTAGCTTAGGATCATGCTTTAGGTAGTTTTTTAAAGAGGGAGCTCCCTCTTCTCTCTAAAAATTAGGGTTCTTAGTTTAATTTTCTTCTAGATTTAGTTTTGATTCTTGTTTTCAATTAGTTTTTCTTGCAATTTCTTGTTCCTACATCTTTGTTCTCTTAGTTTAGATTGTTAATTTCTCTTTTATGCCTCTTTTTATGTTGATGAACTCTTGTTAATTTCAATTTTCTTTTAATGCAATTTGATGTTTGTTTGTTTATTGTTGCTTAATTGAGTTGTTATTGTCATTTTCTTGCATCGGGTAGTTGTAGAATTTATTCTTCCTTGCAATTTTACCATGCTTTCATTTTATGCCTTCCAAGTGTTTGACAAAATATTTGGTTGGATGTTAGAATAGTTTTTGAGCATTTTTTGCTTGAAAAGAAAAATTAGACAATCTTAAGTCATTAATACCCAATTTAAATTGGTGATCTAGAGTGATTAGTTAGTCTTGTATCCATTAACATTACTTATGAATTGGGATTAACTAGTCCTATTTGACTTTCTCTCAATATGAAAATAGTATTGTACTTTCTTCCGATGTTGGAGATGACGAAATAGGATTAGCTCCTGTTAACCATTGTATTATGATTAATGACTATGATAGAAAGCTTTAATTCTCAATCCTTACCATGAATGCCTCGTTTTAGTAATTGCTTTCTTTAGTTGTTTGCTTAATTTTTTTACCGTTTAATTTCTTGCACTTTTATCAACTCAACCCGTGAAACTCAACCAATAATTGAGCACTAGATTGTAATTTCTAGGGAGAACGATCCGCGACTAATACTCTCGGTTATCTTTATTGGATTGAACTTGTGACAACCAAAATTAAAATTTGATTGAAGATTGTTTGTTGGTTGGGAACTATACTTCGACGGAATTATTTTGTGAAAATTTCTAACCGGCGATAATCCTCACATCACTTGCCCAACTTGGTGAGGCACTTGAATCCCTTATAATGTGGGGCTAGTCTTAGATAAACACAGGCCTCTGATTAGAATTTCAACTTGTCTTTGTTGTATAGCCTCGTGTGAGGAAAGCATAGGCAGCCGAATACCTTAAGTATTGAATAAGATGGAGCTTTTTCAAACAGTCTTTGGGATGGTGAGTCAAAATTTAGCACTGAAGGGAGTAAATTAATAAGTTGAGCAGCTGTCACAAATACCACTCCCCAAAAATTCTTAGGAAGATGAGCTTCAGCCAAAAGTGTCAACCCCATTGTGGTAATATGCTTATGTTTGTACTCTATTGTATCGTTCTGCTGATAAACATGCGAGTAAAAAAACATGTGTTAAATGCTTTCGTAACTCAAATATTTCGTTAAAGCAACATATTTTTTTGCATTGTTAGACTGAATTTCTTTAATTTTAACACCTAACTGTAGCGTAACCATTTTCTTAAAATGCATAAAAATAGTTTACATTTGTGATTTGTGATGCAAAAAGTAAATCCAAGTAAATCTAGTGTGCACATCAATGAAATGCAAGTAGTAGCGAACACCATTTATTATTGCTGGTACAGGGACTGACCCCAAATATCAGTATATACAAGTTGTAATGGACTATTGAACTTGGTTATTAAATTAGGAAATGAAAGCTGTTGTGATTTACTTAAACAACAAGAGCTGCAAATAGAATTTGGGTGTTTGAAAAAAAATGTTATAGGATTTTAATATTCTAAACAAAATATCTATGGAAGAATGCCCTAATCTCAAGTGCCAAAGCTTAAATGCAGCATCATCTTGGACAGTAATGATGTGTGCAGCAGGTGAGATTTGACTTTTATTTGGACCAAAAGAGTAAAGTCCATGATCAATTGATTTTTGAAGAAGAGTTTCCTTAGAATCCTAACATTTTATATATCAGCCATTAGCATGAAATTCTATCTATACTAGTCACAAATTCATGCACACTAAGTAAATTCTTTGTTAAATCAGGCACATACATCAGTTTATGCAGTTTAAAAGTATGCGAAAAAGAAAATGGTTTGAACAAAAAGCTACCAATGTTAGAGATTATCAAGGTATTACCATTTTCAACTTGCATTTGTTCATTTTTTCTATAAGGTGTATATTCTGCCAGTTGAGATGCATCGGAGTCAGAGTACCAATTCGGATCAAAGATAGTTATTTGAGCAGCAAATGCATCAAATGCCTCAGTTGTAGTCAAATTGGCTTGTGATCTGTGTTGAGAACCAGAGAGAGTGAATTCTTCGTTGAATCTATGCCAACATTCAATAGATAAATGACCATATTTTTCACATACTTGACATGTAGGCCTCTCTGAATAGGTTCTGCCTCTACCTCTAGATGTACTATATTCTCTACTTCTATCTCGAGAAAAATTGTCATAACCTCTGCTAACTCGATAATGATTCTCACTGTAGTTATAATTTTTTGGATTTCCTATGCCAAAACCTTCATTCATTGCTCTCCTCTATGCAACATTAGCTTCAACAGTAGAGTTTGACCTTTATAACTTCTCAATCGAAATAGAATTTTCTCTAGTATTTATTGACCAAACTCTTCAGTTAATCCTCCTAAAATTGCTTTAACATTTGCAGTTTTATCTAATTGTACATCTATTGAAATTAAGGTATCTACAGTTTTTTTCACATCTAACAAGTAATCAGCCATAAATCTCTCTTTCTTTATACAAATAAGCTTGTTTCTTAATTAATGTCTCTAACTTTTTCTACACTTGACATACAAAAATACAGCCAACTATTCTTGAAAGTGAATGATGCACACTTATCGAAGTGACGAGCCAAGACTTAAGCAACGCATCCTTAAAATATATTTTTTATTTTTAAAATTTGCTAAAATTTTTTAAAATATTTTAAAATTACTCATAAGTTTTATTTTGTTTTAATTTGTCCCAAAAAATTTTTATTTGCATCGAATATAGTCCTAACAACTAGTTTTCAAAAAATTCAGAACTAATTCAACAACAATTTTAAAATATAAGTAAACTAAACATAGTTGTTGTACATTATTATTAGATTGATCCTAAACTTTTAAAAATTTAGCTGTTAGTAGTATATTTGATGTAAAATAAAAACTTTTACAATAAAATTAAAATAAAATAAAATTTAAAGATATTTTTAAAATTTTAAATAAAATTTAGGAATAAAAATTATACTTTACCGAAAAGTAAGCTTAACTTTTCAAATAAAGATAAAACTATTAGTATTTAATAGTTTTTCTTAAAAGTTGATTGAGATAAAATATATAATTTATTTATTTTAGTTTTGGTCTTACTATATATATATTGTTTTTGTCAAAAAATTTTTTTATAAATATTATAAAATGTCAACTCTGCAATTAAATGGTAAATATTATTGAATAATAGCTTACTAAAAAAATATTTGATTATTTATACCTAATTGTGAGTTTTTGGTTCAAGTTTTTATCCTTTTTATAATTTTTTTTGTCCGTTTCATAAAATTATAGTAGAGAATTGAGTTGGTATGCATTCGAGTTATCCATCTTATAAATTATTTAATTACAATATTTGATTTACAATTTAATTCATTTTAATTCAATTCAACTCAAATAAATTTAAGTCTAAAAAATTTTGCTTCTGATCACCTCTTTAGAGATTTTATCCGTATTGTCCATTTTCAATACATGTAAAATGGTTATACAACAACAATAATAACAAAGTCTTAATTCTTTAAGTGTGATTAACTATATAATCAAACAACCACATTGAAACCATGTAAAATGATTATACAAATTAATTAAACTCTATGGAGTTTCATATTTATTAATAGAGAGTATAATATCACTCTCCGAATTTTATAGTGACATTACACTTTGATAAAATGTTATTATAAATGTAATTTGTATCAAGAAAAATATGTCCTAATTTAAGAGTGACAAAATCGATTTTTCTTTAATTAAAAGTACTTAGAAAAAGAATTTTTTATGAAGATAGATGAATGAAGGAAATTAAATTAAACATGAAAATTGATATACACTAAGTAACAAGTAATTAACAAGAGTATACTAAATAAGTTTACTAAGAAACAGAACGAGATTAAAGTAGGTTATTAGCTTTAATTTGAAGTATTCTTACTCCATATATAATCTATAATCATCCACAAACTGAAACCGATTCGCATGGTTTGCCAAGAGTTGGGCAAAACCATTCAATTCTCGAAAAGCATGCTCACATGTACATTCAAATCTTGGTTGAGTAGAGTAACCAACTCTCTTCTCTCTCACCACTTCATTTAAATCATATATACCTCCCTCTCCCTCTCCTCTCTAATCCTTAATTAATATATATTATTACTCGTTACTCTTCATTCCCACTAGTCACCAAACTTAGGTCATCAGTAATTATTCGTAACCTACATTAGAACCCTAATTTTGTTCCCTACATATATCTATATATATAATTAGGAACCCCAATTAGTATTTGTGTATATATATTACGAAAAGTGTTATTATTACAATGACATTCGAATCAGGAACAGGATCGAAATCAAGAAGGATCAGAAGATGCTGCGTTATTGTGTGTGCAATAATGGTGGTAGTAATTTCTGTAATTATTGTGACACTATTTTTGACGGTGTTTAGAGCAAGAGACCCAAAAGTAAGTATCCATGCCGTTGACCTTGATAAGTTTGACCTTTTCGAACCCAATGTAACAACTGTGCCACTAGGGATGATAATCACCATAACTAACCCAAATTATGGAACATTCTATTACAAAAATTCAACTGGGTACCTTAATTACCACGAAATGATGATAGCAGAAGCTTCGATAGACCCAGGTTCTGTTCCTGCTCGTAGCACCGTTAATGTTTCAGCCACTGCAGGTGTAATGTCGGAGAAATTAATGGGTCATGAGAAATTCTTTGAAGATATTGCACTTGGGGGATTGAATTTCACAGCAACTGCAACATTGCCTGGGAAAGTAGTGGCTCTCCTCAATATTATTAAAGTTAAGGCCACGGTTGATATTTGGTGTGACGTTAGTTTTAACATTACTACTCTTCCAATAACGGTTGCTTCTAGCTGCAAAACCAAGATCATAGTTTGATTTCATTTCTATTCATTTATCATTAATTAGTTACGGAATTTATTTTCTTTCAATGTAAGATTTTGTTTATTTATTTGTTGTTGTGAGATGTGAGGATATATTATATAGTAATATAGTATACGTACAGAGTCGACAGAGAGAGGTATTGTATGTGAATGTTGTTATACTTAGAATGAATTAGAATTTGTATTCATTTCAAATTCATGAATAAATTTTCACTATCATATCATTGAGTTCAATTCCCTTTATTGTTCCACCAAGATTATTATTATTATTACATCACTTACAATCAAACTAAATTGCATTCTTGCCTTAACTAATAAGAACATATATATGTGTGCAGAAATAATAATAATAATAAGAATAATCAAAGCTTGATCTTGGATATGCAGCTTGAATCAGTATGAATGGAGCTTAAATTAAGCTTAAAAGAGAGGTCACATGCTACATGAACCATGGCCTTCTTTTTGAAAATCTTGAGCATAGTCACTTTCCCAGGAAGAGTGATAGTTGCTTTAAAATTCAATGTCCCAACTTCAATGTCTGACCAAAATTGTGTGTCATCCATCAACTTTTGAGTCATGATACCTGCAACAGTGGTAATATTAAATAAGCCACGAGCAGGCACAGATCCTGCTACTACCATAGCTTTGGCTACGTTGGTGTCATGATAATTAAGGTAGCCAGTGGTATTTTTGTAATTGAAGGTTCCATAATTGGGATTGACTATAGTGATGACCATGCCAAGTGGCACAGTTGTTACATTGGGTTGTATAATCTGAAAATTTTCAAGGCCATATGGGTGGACACTAATATCTGGGTCTTTGGGTTTTAAGATGGTCAAAGATATGGCCAGAATGATTGTCACAACAACGATCAAGAAAATTGAGCACACAATCATGCAGATTCTAAGGCCTTTTCTAGCCATGGTTTCTGATTTTGGAAAAGCAGATGAATTAATATTTGTATTGTGAATAGCCGTAGATGTTGTTTGTTATATATATAGAGAGAGGTTTTGAAATTGTGAATTATAAGTATAGGGGGACTAAAAAAATTAAATTCTCCTAGTCATATTGGTACAGTTTTGGCTTAAATCAAAATCACAAGTTGGATGTAGCCTAAACTTTGGCACTTGGTTCCCAACTGGAAAACAAACCATGAGAAGATTCGTCACAAATAGCTCCTAACTAATTAAAGACAAAAAAATTATTGGACCAAAACGAATTAATGATAAGCTGATAAAGAACCAAAAAGAATACACATGCATTATAATGACATATACTATTAAACTTATTAAATTAGACTCATATACAGCTTTCAATGGTTCAATGTATTAGTATTTTGTTAGGGTTTATTATTATTATTATTATTATTATTATTATTATTATTATTATTATTATTATTATTATTATTATTATTCGGCACTAACATGCCTATTAATAATTCACATTTTTATTAATTAAATATGTAAAATTATAGCAAATGTGATATAATTAAGATGGTAAGTATTTTATAATTCCAATTAAAAATTATGGGTTTAAGTCTTAGACATGCAAATTATATTTTTTTTTATATGTAAATAAATAGTATTTTAGAAAAAAATTGTACATCAAATTTCTCTCATATTCCCATTATAAATATATATATATATATATATATATATATATATATATATATATTATTTTTGTTTTCATAATTAAGGTCTAAAACAAAATTACAGGGAGGTTAATATATATGAAATACACTTTAGGAATGTGTCTCTTGATGATAAATTACTCTTACACTTTTACTATGCACTGCCTCAACTTCTTCTTTTTCTATTATTTTCTGTCATGCAGTGATACGTGCCTCCTCTTCATATACTCTTGTCTAGGTGTGTTCACGCGTACTGCTCTAAAACCGATCCAACTTAATTAGTTTAGGTATTAATTTGAAAATTGCATAGGCAGCCAATTTGATTATTTGATTAATTTAATATTAACTAAAAATAAATAAAATTTAATAATATATATTTATCTCTTGATTTAAATATTTTATAAATTATGATAATTATTTAAATTTAAATGAATGATGTAGTAGTATTTTTTATTTTTATTATTATTATATTTTAATTTTTTTCTAATTTTTTAATTTATTTTATAAATTTTATTTTCAATCAGATACTCAATTATTAGAACCAATCCAACACCGCTTTAATTAATTAGAATTAGTTTAGATTTACTTAAAAAAATAAAATTAAATTAACACAGACTAATTAAAATTTAATCAATTCAATTCGTATTTTACTCCAAACCCAAACTAATTCAATCCATAAACACTTCTATTCTTATCCTTCTTTCTCCCATATATGCAACTTTAAAAGATCAATTTTAAGAGCTTTCCTCAATTCGGATATATGCAAACTCTTCAACTTTTTTGTTAAAAAAAGTATAGTATTATTATAAATAATGTGAATAATGACCTAATAAAATAAAAATACATTACATTTTTAAATTATTTATCAAAATCTTAATATTAAAATAATCATTCATATATTTAATGAATTAAACATCTATTCATATTTGTTCAAAAAAATTATTGTTGCCTATCATTACCCTTTTTCATTATTATTCCACCTCATCTCTCCCTTCTAGCCGTTTACACTTTTATCTTGGACGTTATAATAATAAATATTGTACTTCTTATATTATTATGGTTGAATTGCTGTAATGCATTTTGAATTAATGTCTAGTGTATTAACTATGCCAAATTCCTAGGACTAGCAAATTAAAGCGGCTGGGTTATCTGTGCCCGCGCCGTCAAGGCTCAGTAAAGTAAATTAGATCCAACAAGTTACTGTCTTTATGGAGGGTTGAAGGGCTTACTTATTTAGTTATTTAACTCTTCGTTTTCAAAAATTAAAATTAATTTAATATTTAAATGATTAGTAAAAATTTAATCATAACTTAAACATAAAACACAAAATTCTCAACATCAATCATCACAATATCCATTCTCACATTATTATAAAGAATTAAACATGAAAATTTCCACTTAATTTTTAATTAACAAAAAGTTTTGTTCTTTTGCAACAACGACAACAAAATTTACAACATAATATAACAAAAATATAAACATAGTTTTGTGATATAAAAAAAAAACATAAGAAGCGTCTTTATTTAAAAAAATAAGCTAAGTCATATAATTGGAAATATATATGAGAGGAAAAAATAAAATAAATAAATAAATAAAAATAATAACAAAAAAAATTTTAAAAATGAAAGCGATAATGCTTAAAAATCCTAATTTTAAACTTTCGTATATATATAAGATAATGATAGATACTATTATAAAAATTTTATAATTATTTTTATATAAAAATATTTTTTTATTATTAAATGATGAATTGTAAAATTTGATTTTGATATGTTGTAAAAATATTATTTTTTATAAAATATAATTAAATAAATAAAATATATTTTTAATATAAAAATTTTAAAATATTTTTAGCATCTTAATTTAATTTAAATAGATGACAAAGAAGATTTGATAGGCTGTTTTGTCCTCGGAAAACTCACTATTAGTAGTTTTTACTTTTTAGTTTGACAGACTCAAAATTATACTCGGATCCACTTTCTTAAATGAGTTTGCTAATTGAAGGGGTATCCAATTTGCCACCTCTGCAAATTATTTGTTTTATATATTCCTCTACAGTCTAGTCTACTTCCTCTAGAAAGACACTAACTAACATAAGAAAAAGAAGGTATATTTGGCCAACTATGAAAAAGAAGGAAACTAACTAACCAAATATATTTATGATAAGAAAAGAAAAATAAACAAGACACCAATTAAAATTAAATAGAAAATATAAATTAAAATTAAAATAAAAATAAAAAATAAGTTAAAATTGAATAAAAAGTTTTATTCTATTATTTATTTATTTATTTTTTGATACAATAAAAAAATTCTCAATTTAACTTATTCACACATAGTTTAAAAATTGAATTGAAGAGACTCTTTAATTTTTTATTTAATTTTCTGTACAACAAAAGAAAAACTCACTCAATCTCACTTGTCCATGCCATGGTTTTATTACAAAATTAAAAAGTGTTTTGGCACCTCTCATCACTCAATACTGCGATTACAATATTTAAGGAGATATTTATAACCTTTTATTAGGTTAAAATAAAGAAAATTCTAAAGTCTATAAATAAAAAGTCCAATTTAATAACTAAATAAAAAAAATAAAAATATATCAAAATAAACTAATAACTTTTAAATAATATTTAATCTTTTTATATCACAATTATTGACTAAAAAATTATTATTTAGCTGAACTATTTCAGTTAGAGGTCAAAAACACCTTAAAATAATTAAGATTGTTTTGTGGTTCATTGAAAAAAAAAAAACAAATTCTATGTATTATTTTTATGCGCATTATGTATATGCGCCTTCTTCTTCGTATAGTATTAAAAGGTAGTAAGAAACAAAAGAAAATAATACCAAGAAAGGTGTATCAACAATCTAAGCTTTGCAATTATAATAGGACAGAAACCCGACTTTGTACAATTATGTATGCATATTTCTTTTCCCGTAGTTTAACTGCCTTTAAATTCGAGAAGAAGTGCAAAAGAAAAAAAGTATATAAATTAGGAAGCAGATAAAGTAAAATATGTTTGAGCAATAATATTATTTCAAACACAATAAACTGTAATCCACCAAATAATAAAGCACATAAACAAACTTTATCGTTCCTTAGCATAGAATTGCCCACACTGCCAAATAAAAGATAAATCTGCAACCAAAAATAAAAATATAATATCAAACTATATGACTTAATGATGACTGTCTTTTTTTTTTTTTCTATCATTATTCTAAACACTTATTGAAATTCAAATTCAGGAATTGGTTATAACAGTCCCTCCTTAGGAGAAGTGGCTCTTTAATCACATTCTGGCCTTAGCAACCACCACACTGCTTGCACCAATGTTCTCAGCTCCTGGTCTTGTCCATGTTTCTTTGAACTGCTCTTCAGTCACTCCTTCAAAATAACATACAAGCCAAGTAAACATTAATATTATTATTATTCATTCATGTCACTATTTATTATACTGTATGTAGTTATTTTTATATAAAATTAATAGTTAAACTTTATTAAATGATAATTTAATTAAAGATGTTAAATCTTGTGAACTTCACATGAAAATAATTACAAGCTAATAGATGGTAAAAAAATGTTACCTTTGCCCATTGCAGCAGTTGAAGCAACACCACCCTGAACAGTCTTGAGGTACCTATCATAGTAATTAGCACCAGCCCATTTCTGATGAGCAAGAGTATCAACACCATTGTTCCTCTCTTCTCTCTGAATCCTTTCAACATAAGCAAGCATTCCCCTGTTTGCAAAATCCCTTGCAAACATTGAAGTAATGAGAGCATTGGAATGGAGCCCTCCAACAGTTATGAACTGCCAAACATACCCCAACCTCGCAATTCTTGGTATGAACTCCCTCATCTGCTCGTCGCTCATTCCAGAAGCATCCCAGTTGAACGACGGCGAAAGGTTGTAGCCCAGAAGAATCTCCGGGTTCCTCGACTTTATCCCTTCCGCGAATTCCGTACATTCTTGCAGATTGGGGCTTGCTGTTTCCATCCAAATTAGATCTGCATGTGGAGCGAAAGCTGAACCTCTCACAATTGAAGCGGTTACCGACCCTTTGAATCTGTAGAACCCTTCTCTTGTTCTTGGCAGATCCCAGTCCCAGAACAAGTTCCTTACCCCTAATCTCTCAGCGATTTCTCTGCTTTCGTCGTTTGAGAGACACTTGTCGTAATGAGAATGCTGCAGCCATTCGTTGATCTTCCTTCTCTTCTCCTCCTCCCCAATGTTCATCGCTTTGATTGCGTCCACCACAGCTTCGGAGAATGTCTTTAGCCCTGCCATTGATATCCACTCGTCTTCCAGGGCTTGTAGCTCGTGGCCGCTCTTTCCGGCCGCCATTCCTTGCTGCATGAGAGTTGCAAGGCTTTTCCCTCTAAGGTTTTGGTTCGTGACTCCCAGTATAAACTGATGGTCACGCGTGTCGATATTGGATTGGATCATATTAGCGGCTTCTGCGTCGGTTCTTGCCACCAAAACTGTTTCCACTCCCATCACATCGAATTGAAGCCTTGCGGCCACAAGCCGGTTAATATGTTCGCTTATGGCGACAAGTACTTTTCCGGCCATGTGGCCGCATTTCTTCGTCACTGAGGACTGGTCCTCAATGTGGATGCCTGCGGCACCGCGCTCCACGAAGAGCTTGCATAGCTTAACGGTCGCGGTGGTGCCTCCGAAGCCGGTGTCACCATCGGCTATTATTGGCCTCAGGTAGTCAACATAAGGGGTTCTTGCCCTCTCTTCCCTACTCATTCTCATCCTCTCCTCTTTTTGCTTCCTAATAAAAAAAATTTACATTTATTTATGTTAGTGCAAGATCAAATTAATTAAAGAATGTAATTAGTTTATAAATTTTGGCACATTTGTAAAATGTTTTTGGCTAAACTTTTAAAATGCACAATCTCACATTTTTTAATTGGTGAAAATTCATGTGCAATCGACTTCAAGTGAAGTTGATAATTGAGAGCCGTTAGATAAAAATTTAGTCAAATAAGTCAAATCATTTCAGGGATCTCAGTTAAACTCCACGTGAAGTTGACTGCACCTGAATTTTTTATTTTCAAATTATCAAACTATACCTGAAAATTAAAGTGTGTTTTAAAACTAATCACTTGTTTAAAAAAAATATTAAAAATGAAATAATGCGGATGCGTTAGTACCTGTCATGGTACTGTTGAGCAAAAAAGAGGTGTTCAACCTTGTTAGGGACAGTATCATAAGGGTAATCAGCAAGATCAGGACCAGGTTCGTTGGTGGTGGTGTGAGTAGCGGAACACTGCCAGCCAGACACATAGATAGAGTCCAAATGCTTAGCCATTTGGGTGACCTGAACAGGGTCAAGTGCACCGAAGGTTCTGGAGGCAGTGCCATTGGCTTGGTGGGTCTTGAGGGTTCGCCAGAGCTTCTTCGCCATCTCGTTTGATGCATAGCTTTGTCTGAGGTTGCCACGAAGGGACACCACGTCTCTTGCTGTGTATGGTCTCTTTGTTAGCTTGAACCTCTCTGAGTTCCACCATGCTTGCACCTCTGCTACCTCCGCTTCAAATCTTGCTTCTTCTTCCATTATCTGTTAAGTTGCATACGTATACAATGAGGAGTGTTAGTACCAGTAACTTTTGTGAGAATAATTAAATTATTTTTCTACAAAATATTTATATATAGTGATTTCTTATTTTCTTAACACTAAAATTGAATATATCTTAATTGTAACTAGTAAATTCTCATCTAGAAATAAAATCTAATATTTATGTATGCGAAATTAAGAAAAAGTTATGCTATTGTTCAATTTTATACTAATCTATGACTAATAAATATTAACATACTTGAATATTTCTTATATAAAAAATCACATAAATACATATATCTTACTATATGTAAATATAAACTACTTGAAAATTAATTAAACTCTTGGATATTAATTTTTAATCCCACATGCACCCAATAAAAATTCTTATCCATCTTATATTAGTTGAAATTGTTACATTTATGAATTAGAATAGTTTTATGTAAATTATAGATAAATATATTAATGGTAAAATACTTTTTTTTGCCTCTGAAATTTGACAAAAATTTTAAAAATATTTTCTAAATTTTATTTTGTTTTAATTTTGTTCCAAAATTTTTTAATTTACATTAAATATATCTTCGACAACTAAATTTTCAAAATATTTAAAACAAATCTAACAATAATATATGAAAATTATACTTAATTTACTTGTGTTAAAATTTGTTTTATCAAATTATTGTTGAATTGATCTTAAATTTTTTAAAAAATTAATCATAAAAAATATATTTGATGTAAACAAAAAAAATTTGGACAAAATTAAAATAAAATAAAATTTTAAAATTTTTTTTATCAAACTTTAAAGATAGAAATATACTTTATTCTATATTAATTTATCTATCTATAAATATAAACCATGTCATGCCAATCTGCTGAAATGACAATGTGGCATGATCCTCCGCACTCCATTGAATTCACATAGTTTTCAGTGCCACTTCACGGAATTGGTGACGTAACTCACCGAACGGATAAATATTTTTGAATAATTATTTTTATGTAAAACTATTGATTAAAAAATATTAAATAATAGTTTAATTATATATATATATATATATATATTAAATTATTTGATAATTTTTACAAATAATTTTATATAAATTTACACCGAACACAATATTAGATTAAAAAAAATACTTTGCATCTTGCGGTATATTCAATCATTAAAATTTTCATGGTTATTATTACTTATACTTATTAGTGTAATATTAGGCTAATATTAATTAATATCGTCAACTATACACGGAATATCAAATACCCTCCTAATCCTAGAACATGAAAGCCCAGACGTTTATTAGTGCATGTGGGTTTGTGTAGGATCTGATTGATTTACAGAAGAATATAATTGGCTTCATGAGTAGAAAGAATTCTCAGAGCAAGAGTCATTCAACTTGCATACAATAATACATCAAGAAACTAAAGAACAACAAATAAGCTTTAATTTGTTAATTAGCTCCCCCAACAAAATACCATCATGTTATGTAATTGAATTTACTATATAAATGCATCCAATAATGTTCACTAAAATTCAATCATAAAATAAACTCTATCCATCAACATATTATTGAACAATTAAGAATTCTACATGGACTTTAGCATTAGTTATACACAGAACAAATTAAATTAGTACGTAAACTTAAGAATTGAGAAGAAGAAAAAAGAGAAGAAGCAATTAAGGGCTTACGGATGAAGGGACAAAGAATGCTGATGCAGCCATGGTTAGAACTCTTTATTTTGCTTTTATCTACAAATGTATCACAAGCAAGTATGAGAAGTTCTTGCAATAAAACCCTTTAAGCTCCTCTACTTATATAATACCAGGGGAAATAAATGAATAATGAATATCTTGAAAATCACGCCCCTTATTGTAATAAAATTGGTAAATTGGATAACTCTCTTGTGATAGTAGTAGAAACAAACAAAGGCCACTATAAATAAATTTTATTACTAAAAATTAAAATCATTAAAAAATAATATTAGAGATTCAGGAGAATTTATTGTTTTTATTAATAAATAATCAATAATATTTAAAAATATTAGTTAAAAATATGTTATTAAATTAATAATTAAAATTATTAGTCAAAAATAATAAATTTTGTTAATTTTTTAACATTTTTAATCATTAAATATTGTTGTTCAGTGTGCATGCTTTTAATTTCTTTAAAGAAAAGAGAGAAAGATGCCACTTGAAAGCTGCATTTGCAAGCACGTATGGTGGGTGGTAAGCACTTAGACAAGGAACCTGTTGTGGACTTTGTGGCACCCTTTTGACATCTTTCATTTAGTCTCTGATGTCACCACACTATAATGAAAAAGGTATACACTTTCTATTTTTCTCATATATATTTATCTATTTAATTTATCGTTAAGAAAATATTACAATTAAGCAGAAGACAATCATCCTTTCTTAGTTAACATCAGGTGAGAATTTGATTTTTGTTTTGGAGATCATTTTTTCTTTTTTAAAAAAAAATAAAAGTACTGCTTTTGAAAATTAATTTATTATTAAAAGTACTGCTTTTCATCAATAATTAAATTATTTATCAACTACCAGAAAATTAATTATCATATTCAGTGAATACTCTAGTTATAAAATTATATATTTTTTTTCTTAATAATTTTACCCTAGAATTACTGACATTTTACTAAGCTATATATTAAATTTGGAAAATCTTCGTGTCCTTGTATTGTTGTCTTTGTTAAAATTAAGAGAAACAATCATATAGCAATCAATATATATATTTTTACACTAAATGTTGCTTCCTGGAACTTTCTAAAATAACAAACTAAAGAAACGTACAAATATTTCAATATCACACACTAAATTTAGTAGTGTGTCTCAGAATTGTTGGCAACTGGCAAGAGTGAATGACATATGAATGTGATGAATTTACGGGTAAATGAAGGATGAGATCAGAGGTTGGATTGATCCAAAATCCACCGCTTTCTCTATCTTTCAAACGTTTACACAACTCCAACGACATCCACAACAAAACAATTAATCTTTTAACGAATATATTCTAAAACAACTCGCCCCATATAGGGGACAATAATTTGCATGCATGCTCCTCTACTCTACTACATACTTCAAATTTCTTCAATCCAAACCTATAAGGCTATAACTATACATGTCAATTACTAATAATGCACAAATAATCTTTTTAGTGTCAAAGTTTCACCGTTTTTAAAAATATAACTATTTATATATTTTTTATTAATTTAAATTAAAAAAGATACTTTTTTTAATATAATATCAGAATTTTTATAACTTTAAATATAGAGTTTAATTCTTGAGATGTATTGGGACATAGCCTTTGAAGGGATATTGAATAGACCTGGAGTTTGAACAAAGTATATTAATTAAGTTCATTCTCTCAAGTCTCAACTCTTATTGTATATATATAAACCTAGATAAGAGTATGACACTATTGTAAGAACATAAATATTCATTGAATTTCTTTTCTAACAGTGATATCTTAGTCCGATTACATTTCTATTAAGATATAAAAAAAATTCTAATATTATGTTATAATTTTTTAAAAAAAATTGAATTAATAAAAAATATCTAAATAATTATATTTTTAATTAGGGGTGCACATAGGATTGGGTGAAGCCGTGTTCGTCTTGACTTAGATCTGACCTTAAATAATGACCAACTCTATTTTTGATATTTTTATCGGGTTATAAACTCGGTAAAATCACACTACTTTCGAGTCACACTAAAATCAGATCTTGATAAACTTTATGTCAAAAGGTTAATTTAAAATATATATACCTTTTTTAATTTCTCTAAAATACACATAGATCGGACAAAATCTAGTTTACCTTGATCCAGATCTAATCTTAAATAATGACTAAATTTATTTTTAAAATTCTTACTAAATTTTAAATTTTTAAAATTAAATATTAAAATCATATCAAATTAGTCTCAAAATATTTGAATTCGAATCAAATCTTTGAACCGATCCGAATAATATGCACCCTTTTTTTTAACCATTCTCTAATAATCTATCAGTACTCAAAATGTCAATACATTACTCCTTTCTCAAATTGAGATGACTTTTGCAGTCTTCGCTCTTCGCTGATTTTAAATGGACAAATGCAAACCTAAAATAAGCAATTGCCACTAAAAATGTTAATAATACTCGGGGTAATAATATTGTAGTTGCAACTAGAACTGAAGAAAAATATTGAGAATTCACTTGTTTCAACCAATAATTAATCATTTTTTAATTTTTATTTATTTAATATTTTGTTAGACAGATATTGATTAAATAAATGTTAGTTTAGTTTTTTTCCTTTTTTTATATCACTACAATTTTAGTATAATACTCAATTATTAAATTTTATAATATTTCTTAATTTATAAAACGTACTGCATATAATTTTAAAAAATATATAAAATTCAATAATTAAGTATCACATCAAATTCTTTTCCATATCCAACAAAATTAGCTTAGTTTTTTCACAAATCTGAATCAATATATTAGATCGGTCACGTCCTCAAGACAGTCTTCAGTGAGTTGCCACGTGTCAAATTGACTGAGAAGCAAGATATATATGAAAAATGAAGGGCAAATATGGAATATGAGTTAATAAAGCCAGAAGAAGCTTCCTTAGCACTAATGTGGCAAGAAAACCGTTTGATGAATATCTATTTAAGTTAACACAGTTAGTCCGTTACAATGAATTTGGGAATTTTAATTCCCCAAGCCAAAGGTCCCCTACATAACAATATACGTGGCCAACTAGTTGAAATACTTTGCAAATCTGTTATATAACTAAATTTTCCCTTGCTTTCTTTCAATATAATTACAAAATTATTAAAATATTATTAGAATTTATAAATTTTAACCATCAATTAATTATTAATATTTAAAATATAAATTAAAATATATTATTAAATTATTAAACTAAATTAATAATAAATAATAAATTTTAATACTCTTCTAATATTTTTAGTATAATTAATCACGTTCTATATGAATGAAAATGAAATTGTTGTTTATGCATGGAGCCGTTAAACCAACACGTATAATATTCTTATGAAATGAGCTATATATCTTCAGCTTCTTAATCTTGTAGGTTTGTAGATGTTATAGTATCTGATTTATTACTAAATACTAAGAGTCATCATCATCATTATGAAAAGAAAAATAAAATATTGTTAAAAATTCATCCACGCACCTTCTAACTATGTTAATTACTAACTAACACACGAAGATCCAAATTTTAGTTATCGACAGAAGTTGAATGTGGACCATTACTAAAATAGCATGTGCCATAAAATAATAGTAATAAAGTATATATAACAATATAGATGTCCCTGCTATGAGATTGATATGGCTACATGTATCCCTAAGAAGATAAATCAGATTAAGGATTACATTGGTTATACGTCATGATAAGGGAGGGTATGAAGAAACTTAGCAGTTAGCATGACAATTGGATCATGTTGAACTTGTTAATAGTGTTTGAATTGGTTACTAATAATCTTGGATTTTGAATTTTGGACTCTAGTTGTAGGAGTAGTGATGATAATAGAAAAGTATGGGGCTGTATAATTGTAGACAGGACCAAATGGATCAACTTGCAAATCTTCAATATCATCCACTACCCTCTTCTCATTGGAATCCCCAACCATGTCACACAACATAATTTTAGGGTTTTGTGACTCATAATGATTCATTGATTGAGAATCATAGTGTACACACTAGGACTGTAACCTATATGCGCCATGAAATCATTTTTTTTAAGTTAAACCGATAAAAAAAATACATAAAAAATTATATTTTTAATTTATTTTTATTAAATCATTTTTTTAATTTGTAGATTTTATTTTTTTATTGATTTATTGCTAAATTTTTTTATAATTAATAAAAATCAATTTTTAAATTTTTAAATTATAAAAATTTTAATATTATATTATAAAATTATTTTTATTAAAAATTTAAATAAATAAATTTATACGAATTGTTATATCTCTAACCGTAGTTACGATTAAATATTCTAATGTTTTAAATCTACCCAATTTGATGATATCTTATATATGAACAATATTGAGAAAGAAGAAGAGAGAGCTGTTTGCGTTTTTTTTTCTCGATCAATATGGATTTTTTATACAAACATATATTATCCATAATCTCCTTTTTTAATGTATTTAATCGTAGTTGTGGGTTGTCAAATATATTTTCAAATAATATAACATTTCGGATATCAATGAAAAAAATTGATGGTAAGGATGATAACGATATATATCACAGATTTGAGCATTTCGAGAAAGGATGTGCCTTCAAAATTTTTTGTGAAGTTTAACTTTGACCCCTTATGCCATTTGATAGACAATAATTTGGTATATCCATACCCCAAAAGTGATAACATAATTTATTCAATAATAAATTGTATATTAATAAATTTTGTCCCCTATGCGACATATATGCCTATTCTTAAGGGGTTCTCCTACCAAATTAGAATTAAGATAGATGTCGTTATACGGCCATATATGAGGGCCATTTCCTGCTATCCCATTCTTACTCTTTTTGTTACGTGTAAAATGCAAACTTGGCCTTATTCTATGTTATTCTATTGGACACATTTTTATTTTATTTTATTCATATTATACTTTTTAAGGTCCATATTTCTTTTAGGAATACAGACCTATAAGAGGTTTATAATGAGTTTAATATGATGTTATATCATAGAGTTATGTTGTTATTTCAGCAAGTTTTTATTTTTAAATGACTCTATTTAAGAAATAAATATAAAATATAATTACTTTTATTGATATGTAATACATTATTAGGTCGGTGTATGTATAAAAATAATGTATATATTAATAACAAGTATGGAAAATAAATCCAATTATATTATTATTCACAATGCAACTGTGTTTTTTTATTATATTCTATACATGTCTCTGTATTGAGATGAACACAGATCTCACTTGAGCAAGAGAGCCAAGAAGATTTCTATAATAATTTTAGTATATTCGAATCGGTTGGATTATGCCAATATTTTGAAGCTTCTTTCCTAGAACCAAAATTATGTAAATTAATAAAGTAATAATATAAACCCTACTCCCACAAAAATGGATCTAATTTATTGTTATCCAAATTTTCTAGAGCTTCTTCAACTGATGCAGGCATTTCATAATGGTCCACCCAATTCCCAAATAATAGGCAAGGGATTATCTCAATAAAATAAAAAATGTGTTTAATTATATCCAATAATTAATCTGTCAATTATTATTACAAACTCTTAAAATATATGTTGAAGTCTAAAATATATATTAAAAAAGAGTTAAAAATAATGTATATATTTATATATAAATATATAATAATTAATTTTAATGTATAAATAATATTTTTTAATAAAAAATTACAAGGTGACAGGTGTAGAATAATTTTTATTATTAGTGAATGCTTTATTTTTGGATGAAATAGTGAACGTTGAATTAAAGTTTTCTTTTTTTCAATACAACAGTCAACAGACACCCATCTCCTCAGTCCTCATACACAAATTAGATGCTCTCTTTTTCATCAAGAGAGACTCGAATGCATGAAACAATTTTAGGAGGCAAATATATTTCCCATTAAGACAAGCCTAAAGTTATAATGTTACTCAAGTTCTTCTCTCTTTTTTTGGTTCACAAAGGGGGCTTAATTAGAGTCCCAATAAAAAAAAAAAAGAAAAGACTAAAACTTCAACTCAGGAATAATACGGGGTAACAAAACCTCTCTGCTATCATCATCAGCAATAATGTGCCTTAACTCAGGTGGGGAAGGTCAATGAAGTGGAATCTCCTTTTTTTTTTTTTTGTCATGAATCCCGCTTTTAAACTATTCTTTTCAAGTAGGGCTAGAAATAAGTTTGAGATGAATTAGATCAAGTTCAAGCTCGGTTCACGAAAATTGAACTTGCCTCACTGCTCGACTCATTAACAATTGAGTATATTTCTTAAATTCAACATCGGCACACCGAAAGCTCACGAGCTGGTTCGAACTCACGAACTGGCTCAAATAATAGGAACATAATCTGTAATTTTATATCAATAAATTATAACTTATATATTTTAAAAAATCAATTTTACATATTCTCTATATATCAATAAATTATAAATTTTTTATTTATGTTCTACATTAGAATTATATATAAAAAATAAATAAATAATTTTAAATAATTAAGATTATATATATATATGTATTATATAATAATTGAGACAGCTCACGGGCTAATAGCTTGAGTTTCTCCAAGTTCAAGTTCGATTCATTTAATTTATGAGTTCAATTCCAAACTCAAGTTCGACTCACCAGCTCACGAGTTTAATTTATTGAGTCATTTACGAGTCGAACTCGAATTAGCTCGTGAGTTGGCTTAACTTTCTTCCAACGCTATTTGAAAGTCATTCTGCACTTCTATTAGCTTCTCTACAGGCATGTTTTACAATCAAAATGGCTTTTTTGAACCCCATATAACTAGGAACTAGGCCCTTCATAATTAGTTCGCCTCTTCCACACTAGAAGATTAGGCCCTCTAATTAACTAACCCCATTTCATTGAACTCCAAAATTCCAACAACTACCACATAACATTTGAGGCTTGACCAAAAATAAAAGCTTCGAAGGTGGCTCCCAGAGTTGGGTTTACAAAGAAGCCCAATTCAGAAATTCAGACCTAACAAATATTAAAACAGGTATGCAGGGTGGCTGAGGCATGTGGTTCAGTGGCAAAAGTATTTGTCTCAATCCAAAGCCACATAAGTTCAAATCTTAGCAGTGGCTAGGTTAGAGTGTGTGAGTGGGTGTGTGAGTATGTCTCTTAAGATTAGAAGTTGTTCAATCCATCAACCAAAAAAAAAAAAAAGTATTCGTTCAATCCATCAACCAAAAAAAAAAAGTATTCAGGCCGAAAATGATAGTATATTAGGTAAACAGATGCTTTTAAAATGAACTATATTTTTATTTATTTTTGTTTCAAATTGGTAGGGGCTCTTTTGGCTTGAAAAATAATATAGTTACCTCCTAGAGAGTTAGTGCACCTACAAATAATATAAATACTACTATTATATTAGTTTTATTTATATTAGTGACAAAGATACTTAATTTATTGTATAAACATAATATATCTTATTTTTTTTATTATATCCATATTCCATAAAATTTTATATTCTAATCGATTAAATATATCTTATCTATTTGATATATATTAGAGTCTAAAAATATAGAGTATTGAGATACTAATGTAAGTTCTTCAATTCTGAATCAGGTAAATTCATATCTAAAAGAGGTTTACGATAAACTTTTTTAAAATTGACTATTTATCCCTCTATTAGAGGTATTTCTGAAATGTTCCCATAATATATGAGACAGATCTATGCATTTCGATTAGAGTCATATTCTATGATTACGATTCTATTATATATGTCTTTTTCATTCTAGCAAAACTCGATTTTATGGTATAGATGTTTATGAAAACATTACTGACTTTCTTTAAATAATGCAAAAAATTTTAAAGTCAATACGAAAAAATTATGGAACCAACATAGAAAATTTGAAACAAAAACACATAAATATATTAATAAAAATTAAATACAAAAGTTCTATATAAATAATAGAGTACTCCAAAGTTCACATTGTTCACAAAAAGAATCTCATAATATGCTAACAACGAATTAACCATCGAAAGATTTAAAAATACGACAAAAAAATTAGATATTAAATATATATTCTAAAAAAATATTTTAGAGAACAGATTTTCATACAAATTTTTGCAATTATCATTAGAAAAATAAGATTTTGTCAAGTGAATTTTTTTAAAAAAATAAAAAAAATTTAGAGATCAAATTTTATTCTAATTTTTTTTGTGCATTTTCTAAAGATTTATTCAAATGTTGCTGCAAAAACTAAGATCAAATGGATAAACCATTTGCTAAATATGAAAGGTTTTGTCACTCATAAAAAATATAATATGTTTTTGTCGCATTTTTAAATCATTTAAAAGCTATTTTATTGATAACATCTTTTAGGAATTTTTTTTATCAGTGACTAAATCTTTAGTATATTAAAATAGTAGCTATCCCTAAATAATATAACATATGAAGAAGAGAAGAAAAAGAGAAAGGGAAAAAGAAAGAGAGAAAGAAGAAGATAAAAGCAAAGAGAAAGAGTAAAAAAATATAAAAGAAGAAAAAGAAGAAATCGGAAAAAAAATTATAGAACATGGTGAAAAAAATGGAAAATATTAGGAGGAAAAAACCTTAAATGTAGATTGGTTGAAAATAGATTTTTTTATCTAATATTTTTATATCAAAATTAAAGTCTTTGTAGAGAATTACAATTAGGGTTTGTTTGGGTGAGCTTCTAAAAAAAGATCTTTTTTCGAGTTATCTTTTTTTAAAAGATCTTATAGAGAAGTAAAAGTAATTTTATGTTTGGATATCTCATGTAAAAAGGTCTTTTTATCTATCAATTATGTTTGGGTATAACAATATAAAAGTATTTTTTTGTTTATTTATTACATGAAAAACATTTTTTTTAAGGAAAAAAGATCTTTTAAAAAAAGATGTAAATTACAGCTTCTCAAAAAAGATATTTTTTTGATTTTACTAGTGCTTTTACTTTTACTACTAAAAATTTACCAAACACGTTAAAAATAAAAAAAGATCTTTTTTCATTGAAAAAATTTTTTTTAACAAAATAATGACGCCCAAACATGCATTTATTAGGTAGCTACCATTAGATGAGTAATGGATTGGAATAGTTTTTTCTATAACTAGTTCAATCACCATCATCCCTATTCTTTATTTCTTATTAACCATGTTTTTATAAAATAAATAAAAATAAAAATTGGATCTAAAATTGAATTAAAAAATGTGCTTATATATTTAAATCAGGCTATTTGCATATTAGATGCCTCTTCAATTTGATATTCGTATTTTGGCTCTATTTTGAATCAAAAATGCTATATTGGCTAAGCTCTAAGCAAGTGCATTGTAGCCAATAGATAATTCTATGAAAAAAACAAGGTATAAATCCAATATCTACTAGTTACATATGAATATGGTGATTCTATTATGAAATTGACCATATGATAAACATGAGCAAATTAACCTAATCTTAGTCTCTTGAAAAGATTAGCACAAGTAACATCAGAACAAGCATCTATCAAAAATGAGAATAAAAAATGAAGACTCAAAGCATAAGGGTCAACAGAGTTGAACCTAAAAGCAAAACAACGTATATATTAGTACAACATTTGACTAAGGTTGTAATGAAAAGTAACGCATTACATATTAGTATTACACATTACACATCAAATTTGAATTGATTGTTTCAAGGAAACTGAAAGAATATTTGAAAAAGTGACCATGTCAAATCAAGTAAAAAAAAAATTGTACTGTGAAAAAAATTGGGATTTTATTTTTAACAATAAGTTCGCATCGACTATTTTTCTTATTTTATTTTTTATTTTTTATGCTATCTATTCAAATATGGTATTCATTTATCTAAGTATCTTTATTTCAGCTATGTTAATTTATGGTGATGTTAATTATAAAAAAATTATGTTGGTGTTAACTTTTTCATCTTACACAATATGATCACATAATAGTAGTATGGCAAAATTTATTCTTCAACAACTTGATTATAAGTAATTATATCAAATATAATTAGGATTGATAGTATTAGTGGATCCCCAACCTCAAGTAGAGGTCTACACAATCTTTAAAATAAAATAAAAATAAAAATAAAAATTAAAGAAAAAAGAAAAAAAGTGACAAAAAACTACTAAAGGAAGCTTCTTTTAATTTTAAAAGAAAACAAACGAAACACGCAGAAAACTTCGAGGGAGAGAAGAAAGAAATGGGGTAAAAAGGGCATGCCATTTTAATCCGATTAAATAAGTAAATTTGCTCCATTTTTCATGAAATTTTAATATATTTTTTGGTGTAGAGATGAATATTAGGATATAATTTGTTAATTGTATTGTCTTTTCTTTTGTCTGATTTGAGATACCCATTTTGTGGAGGGTTTATGTTGATTCCATCAGTTTTAATTATGTATTTTGTTGATTGTTGAGATGCCCTAGTGTCACTAGAAAGGTTGATTATGTACCCATTATTTTAATAGTGGAAGATTTTACTGGACTAAGTCCTGTGAATTTTTTGTTCCTCTTTTAGGGGATTTTCCAACGTTAAAATTATGGTGTCTGATTATTTAATTTCTGCCATTATATTTGTTGTTTGGAGTATCTTTGGTATTGCCTATTTAATCGCATAGGTTGTGGAAAAATTATTTTTAGTGCTTTTGCTGTTAGACAGGTTCTTATTTGAACCTTTGTTGAGTTTTTCCCAACAAAGTGGTATCAAAGCTCAGGTTGTTTATCTCTGTGCTGATTAAATAATGGAGAAAAATATTCATGGGCCAAATATGGTCAAATTAAATTCCCAAAATTACTCGATTTGGAAGACTCTCATGGAAGATATGTTGTATAGCAAAGACTTGTATGATCCTATGGAGGGGGATAAATCCAAAGGTACTAAATCCGATGCTGAATAGAAGAAGCTGAATCGGAAGGCAGTTGCTTTGATTAGGCAATGGCTTGATCTTAGCTTGTATCCACATGTTGACACCGAAACAAATGCCGAGAAGGTGTGAAATAAATTGAAAGAGTTATATGAGAGGAAGAATGTACAAAATAAAGCATTCTTGATTAGAAAGCTTGTCAATATGAAGTATATTGAAGGTAAATCAATGCCGGAGCACTTGAAAGCATTTTTCAAGAGACGGTGAACCAACTGACAAATAATGAAATCACTTTGAATGATGAGTTGCAAGCCTTGTTGTTATTGAGCTTTTTGCCTGATAGTTGGAAAGTTCTGGTTGTGACACTGACTAATTCAGCTCCAAAAGGAAAGTTGACATTAGCAATGGTTAAAGAGAGCATGTTAAATGAAGAAACAAGAAGAAAAGAGCGAGGTTTGACTAATGCCTCCTCCCAATTAGAAGCACTTGTTTTAGAGTCACGGGGGAGAATTCAAAGTATAAAATCTCACAGTTCTGACAAGTCAGAGAGTCAAAGCAAGTCAAGAGGAAAGTACAAGTTAAGAAAGGAGTTCATTTGTCACCATTGTAGCAAGCTGGGCATATCAAGAGGTATTGTAGGTTCTTGAAAAGAGAATAATTAACGGGAAGAAACGAATACAAAGGTAAAGATAGTGACAAAGAAACTATTGCTATTGTTTATAAAGATGTTCTTATCACATATGATGAAAATTATGTGAATCATGTCTGTGATGATTTCACTTGGATTATGAATTTTGGTGCCTCATGTCATGTCACTCCAAAAAGTAAATTTTTCACTTCCTATACTGCTGAAAATTTTGGCAAGATCAAATTGTGAGATAAAGAAGTGTGTGATATCATTGGTATGGGTGATATGTGACTTGAAACTAACATGGAATGTAAGTTGTAGTTGAAGAATGTTAGGCATGCGCCAGATATGCAGTTCAATCTTATTTTAGTGAAGACTTTGGATCAATAGGGGTATTGCACTTTCTTTGGTAGTGAAAAATGCAAGATTACCAAAGGGGCTCTCATTGTTGCTAAAGAAGAGGTGAATGTAGCTGATAATTTCTCTTCTGATTTGTGGCATATACGTCTTGGTCACTTAAGCGAGAAAGGACTAAGCGTCTTAGCCAAAAAGCACTCACTTCCCGTGAAATGTACAACTTTAAATACTTGTACTCATTATTTTGTTGAAAATCATGCTAGAGTATCATTTCATAGTTCTAGACCTCATAGGAGATCACATATTATAGATTTAGTTCATACTGATGTTTGCCTTATGGATGCTAAGACACTAGGTGGTGCATCATCTTTTGTTACTTTTATTGATGATTAGTCTCGAAAAGTATGAATTTTTGTTTTGAAATCTAAAGACCAAGTGCTCGGTAACTTCAAACACTTTCATGCAAATGTTGAAAGAGAAACAGGAAGAAAATTAAAATGAGTTCGAGTAGATAATGGTGGTGAATACAGGGTCCGTTTGAAGAATATTGTAAAGGACGTGGAATTAAGCTTGAGAAGACGGTTTCTAAGACTCCTCAACATAATGGAGTTGCAGAGAGAATGAATCGCACTATCAATGATAGAGTCAGGTGTATGCTCTCTCATGCAAAGTTGCCTAAATCCTTTTGGGGTGAAGCGATGAAGACTGCTGATCAACCTTTCTCCTTTAGTTTCACTTAATGGTGATGTTCTAGAGAAAGTTTGGAGAGGAAAAGATGTCTCCTATAGTCACTTGCGGGTGTTCGACTGTACGGCCTTTGTTCACATCCCAAGAGATGAAAGATCCAAACTTGATGGAAAGTCAAAGTAGTGTATCTTCATGGGTTATGGTCACGAAGACTTTGGTTACAGATTATGGGATCCGATGAGTAAGAAGATAATTAGAAATCGAGATGTGATTTTTCTTAAAGACCAAACTATTGAAGATCTTGAGAAGATAGATAAGCCAACAATAACTGTTAGATGTTTTGCTTATGATGAATCTAGTCCTTCCACTAGACCTTCTATTGATGGGGGAGATGTACAAGTTGATAATGTTGGTGATAATTTGCATGATGAACCTACACCTCAACCTGAGGTGCCAGATGCAGAAGTTTCACCAGATGTTGAAGTTCCACTTGAACCACCAGTTGAGTCTGAATTGAGAAGGTTTACTAGAGAGCGTCATCCTTCTCAGAAATACTCTCCTCATGAGTATGTGATGAACACTGAAACTGGAGAGCCAGAGAGCTATCAGGAAGCTATGTCTGACGAGCATAAGGAAGATTGGTTGAAGGCCATGCAAGAAGAAATAAAATCCTTGCATGAGAATCATACATTTAAATTGGTGATGCTACCAAAGGGTAAGAGAGCATTTAAGAATAAATGGGTGTTCAAATTGAAAGCGGATGAAAATGTCTCACGCCCAAGGTACAAAGTTGGATTGGTTGTGAAAGGCTTTGAGCAAAAGAAAAGTATTGATTTTGAGGAGATTTTCTCTCCAGTTGTGAAGATGTCTTCTATTTGAGTTGTGCTTGGATTGGCGGCTAGCTTGAATTTAAAGGTTGAGCAGCTTGATGTGAAGACTGCATTTATTCACGGTGACATAGATAAAGAAATTTATATGGAGCAACAAGAGGATTTTGAGGTTAAAGAAAAGGAGTATTTTGTATGCAAGTTGAAGAAGAGCTTATATGGGCTGAAGCAAGCGCCAAGGTAGTGGTATACGAAGTTTGATTCCTTCATGGAAGGTCATGGGTATAGTAAGACTTCTTCTGATAATTGTGTATATGTTAAGAAATTCTATGATGATGATTTTATAATTCTCTTACTTTATGTTGATGACATGTTGATTGTTGGTCATGACACTAAGAAGATTAAAAGTCTTAAGAAAGACTTGAAAGGATCCTTTGCTATGAAGAATTTGGATCCTACAAAGAAAATCCTTGGCATGAGTATCACTCATGATAGGAAGAATGAAAAACTGTGGTTGTCGCAGCAAAAGTATATTGAGAAGGTTTTAGAAAGGTTTAGTATGAGTAATTCCAAACCTGTTAGTACTCTACTTGCTAGTCATTTCAAGTTGAGTTCGCAGAAATGTCCTACAAGTGAGAAAGAGAAAGCAGAAATGAAGAAGATTCCATATGCATTTGCAGTTGGCAGTTTGATGTATGCTATGGTTTGCACCAGGCCAGATATTGCTCATGTCGTTGGAGTTGATGGTCGGTTTCTCTCTAATCCTGGCAAGGAATACTAACAAACGGTGAAGTGGATTCTCATATATCTTAATGGTAGTTCCAGAGTTTTTTTATGCTTTAGGAGTGGCCAACCTATGTTAGATGGTTACACAGATGCAGATATGGCTGGGGATCTTGATTCAATAAAGTCTACTTCTGGTTATATGATGACTTTTGCAAGGAGAGCTATGTCGTGACAATCTCGACTTCAGAAATGTGTTGTTTTATCTACTACAGAGGCAGAATATATTGTTGTTGTTGAAGCTTCTATGGAACTCTTGTGGATGAAGAAATTTCTACAAGAGTTAGGCATCAATCAAAAGAAGTTTGTATTATTTTGTGACAGTCAGAGTGCTATCCATATCAGTAAGAATCCGACGTTTGATTCCAGATCGAAACATATAGAGGTGAGGTATCATTGGATACGTCAAGTGCTTGAGATGAAATTATATGCACTTGAGAAGATCAATACTGATGATAATGGTTTAGATATGATGACTAAGAGTTTACCTGCAATAAAGTTTGATTCCTGCAAAGAGAAGGCAAACTTGGCGGAGCAACCTATCCCCACTTGAGTTGGTGAGGGGGAGATTTGTTGGTCGGTCTCCAACCTTAAGTGGGGCCCATACAACCTTTAAAACAAAATAAAAATAAAAATAAAGAAAGAAAGTGGCAAAAAGCCAAGAGAAAGAGGCTTCTTTCAATTTTGAAAGAAAGCAAACGAAACACGCAGAAAGCTTCGAGGGAGAGAAGAAGAAAATTGGAAGAAAAAGGGCATGCCATTTTGATCCGATTAAACTAGTAAATTCGCTCCATTTCTCATGAAATTTTAATATGTTATTTCTGGTGTAGAGATGAAAATTAGGATATAATTTGTTAGTTGTATTGCCTTTTCTTTTGTATGATTTGAGATACTCACTTTATTGAGGGTTTATGTTAATTCCATTAGTTTTGATAATGTATTTTGTTGATTGTTGAGATGCCCTAGTGTCACTAAGAAGATTGATTGTGTATCTATTATTTTGATAGTAAAAGATTTTACTGGACTAGATTTCGTAGATTTTTTGTCCCTCTTTTAGAGATTTTCTTATATTAAAATTCTGGTATTTGATTATTTAATTTCTGCCATTATATTTACTATTTGAAGTATTTTTGGTATTGCCTATTTAATCGCACAAATTATAAAAAAAATATTTTTAATACTTCTACTGTTATACAGCTTCTTATTTAAATATTTGTTGAGTTTTTTCCAACAACACTATTCATATTTGTAATCATCCAATCCATTTCAATCTAGTTGAAATTTTGATTCACAGTAGATAGGAGTCAGGCCAACCCTATTCCTAATCCGCACCTTTAATATATATATATATATATATATATATATATATATATATATATATATATATAATTATTAGTATAAAATATATATTAAAATATAAATATACATGATATTTATAACTAATTTTAGTAATTAATTTTAATATACAAATAATATTTTTGATATAATAATAATAATAATAATAATAATAATAATAATAATAATAATGATGGATAAGACATTATTTTTATCTTTTGTATAATTACTTAATGTTACTAAGTTAGTAATGCAATTTATGTTAATGATATATAAATAATATTTGATATTATAAAATAAAAATAAATAAATATTATATTTGAGTGAAAATAATTTTTTTTGTAAAGCTAATTAACTAATATCACTATATCAGATTGAGAGATTTAAAATACAAATATAATTTAGGTTAAAAAATTTAAACTTAAAAATAATATTAAGATAGAATTTAAATAATCCTACCTTATCTTAATTATTGTCAACTCTTAAAAATAATATATGCTTATCTCACTTAATATTGCCAGATATTTTGACTTTCTGATATCAGATTCTCAACATATAGAGGACTACTTTGATTTGTGTATTATTATTTTGTTGAAAAAAGAAACCTTATCATATATTGAAGACTTAAACCACTTTTTAAGTCTTCCAGAAGGTAGACTTTATGGTAAAGTTGGTGGCTTCAAAAGTGAATGATTGTTATACCTTGTACAAATTAAAGTTGATGATGAGACATAATTTTGTAATTCAAGTTATATATATATATATATATATATATATATATATATATATATATATATACATTAAATTTTTATTATTAGTAGGAGTCTCTCTAATTAATGTATCAATAATAGAGGAGATAAATGAATAATAAGAAAGACAATTGGGTGGCCTGCATGCACCAAATACAATAAAATATATGTATAGATAATGTTTTCGACCAATTGTTCTGCATGAAAAAACTAAATATTATATTTCAATTCTAAAATACCAAGAAACATTACATATTACAACATGAGAAATAAAATTACAACGTGCATAGGAGCTTTTAAAATGCCATGCTCCTTTTGGTTATATAATATATGGTAAAATGCTCCTACAACTTGGCCATCATAATAATATGACCAACTTTAATTTTTGTTTTATATATTCCACAAAATTCATTGTATCAACTTGGATCGGAGGCACCCAAAATTACTTTCTTCATATGAGTGGAAATCAACCATTAAATGTTCATTCTTTTGCACTTTCATTATTATTATTCGCTGGTTGATGAGTATCTTGAAGTCCAATACTTTTCTATTTCCTCTGCTGTTCTTCCAGGAATTCTTCCAGCAATCAAAGACCACCTGAAAATATAGCATTATTATATTATAAACAAATCTATCATCGTTGAATTCTTTAAAATGAAAATAAGTTATAAGTATTATACAACAAATCTATCACCGTTGAATCAATAACTTTTAATGTACGTGGATGGCAACAAAATAATAATGCAAAATTTTTTTACCATTTACCTTTCATTTTACAATTAATATCACTGTGTATAGAAATGTCAAAATAGATTGTGGATCGTTTGGAAAGTTTCATAAAAAGTATTTTTTTGTTGAAATTTTGACTTATGAAAAGTAGTAGTATTAATGTCTGGTAGAATTTTTAAAATTAAATTGCAGCTTCTTAAGAAGTTATTTAGGAGCTTATAAAAAAATTAAAAAAATTACTTCTCTCATAATACTACTATTTTTTATCACATTTCTATAAAATAAATACTTTTAAAATTAAAAATCCAAACATAAAATAACTTATTTATAAGCTACTTTTAATATAGCTATTTATTGTTTAAATTATTTTTTCAAAAGGAGATTTTTTTTTTGTCCACGGTATCTCCCAATCCGACAGAGGACTAATCCGTCGCGGATCTAAACTCCATTTAAGGGTCTGTCGCTGATTAATGGGTTGCTACATGCATAAGGCAATATTCGAACCCCGACACTTACTTAAACGAACGAGTGAGTTGACCACTCGAATAACCCAAGTTAGTTTTTTAAAAAGAAATTAATTAAGGTGTTTCCAAACTAGGCCTGAATCCATTATGATGGCACATTTAATCACCTTAAATGAGTTAGGGGTGAGCATGGAAAGAGTTGGGCTAAGTTTTGCTAGACCCAAATGTTCGAACCCGATTAAAATATTTTACCATGCAGGTTTATTTTAAAAAAATTGAATCCGATTATAAATTAACCCGAAATATATTGAATTAAACCAGATCGATTAAAAAATATATAATTTTTTAAATTTTACAGAATAAATTAATAAAATATCATCTTAAAAGGTTTAATTTAATAAATATAGCATACACTTATATCAAAATATATAATTTTAAAGATAAAATAATATTATATAATATAAAAAAATTAATTAAAGTAAAAAAACCATAACATTTTATTATTAATGTCATTATAAAATATGTATTTTAGTCCTATAATATAATTTTGGATTGGATTCGGTCGACATGAAACATAATCTAAATTCAACTAAAAAACGCACTGGATAATAATAGCAAAACCAAATCTGATGAAATATACTTTCAGGTCGGACCAGATCTTGTGCCAGGCCAGATCTTGCACAACATTAAAATGGGTAAACTTTTAACTTTAAAATTAGGTATGTAATAATAAGAGTTTAACAAGTTCAACCCGATTAACTCAAATTAAATAAACAAGCTTGTCCCATTTAAATCTTTTTCATTCTTTTTTTTATCTTTTATTTTTTGCCATCCAAATCAAATATATCGAATTCTAACAAAAATATATCAAGTTTCAACCCAATAATAAGAGATAAAAATATGTCAAGCTTAATTCTTAACATACTAAGTCTGCAGTAAAATTGATTGGACTGGATTTAATCTATAACTTATCATAAATTATTTACTGAGTATTATGTCTAGTTTATTGTAAAGTTTAACGTACAAATCTTAATACTTGCTAAAAGATCTGATAATTTTAAAATATAAAAAATAATTAAATAAAATTTAAGATATTAAAAAATAAAAATATATATGTAATTAAAGAACGAATAGCCTAGTGGATATAAAAGTGTTTAAATACTATACCTCCATCAATAACTTATAAAAGAACAAAATATTTGATCCAAACTTGATACTAAAAATTGTCTGTTTACAAAAATAAACAGGTTGACCCATTTGACATCCCTTATATATTAAGGGTAGGCCGGAAGTAAATCAAGTCAGCTCATGAGATAACTTGAACTCGACTCGTTAATAGCTTGATAAACTAAGTTTGTGAGCCAGTGAGTTAAGTTTGAACTTGGAATTGAGCTCATAAATTAAATGACTCGAGTTTGAGTTTAGATAAGTTCAGCTCATTAGCTCGTGAGCTGACTCGATTATATATATAATTATTAATATATATATCTTATATACATTTAATCTATACTTTTAATATTATATACATACATATGAAATAGTAATATATAATTATATATATTAATGATCTTAATATTTAAAATTTTATATTTATTTTTTACATATAATTTTGATGCAGAACATAAATAAAAAATTTATAATTTATTGATAGATAACAATATATAAAATTTATCTTTTTAAATATTTTTTAAAATATATAAGTTATAATTTATTGATATAAAATTATATATTATGTATTTATGTTTCTATTATTTGAGTCAACTCGTGAGTTCGAGCTAGTTCGTGAGCTTTCAGTGAACCGAATTTGAGCTTAAGAAATAAGCTCGATTGTTAATGAGTTGAGCCGTGAGTCAAGCTCAATTTTTGTGAGTCGAATTTGAGTTTGGTCTAATTCGGCTCATCTCGATTCACTTCTAGCCCTAATTAAAGATGTACAAGTGGGTTTATTGAACAAAATTTAACTAGACCCATACTTGATCATAATAGTACATCGTCGACTCTAATTATTACAAGACTCAAACTCCCTTGAACGAATTTGATAATGATTGGATTGATCCAACATATAATTAATGAATATAATTTTAAAAATTATATATAATAAATTAATAAATATTATAGATTAAAAAATTAAATTTAATAAATATTATATAATATTTATATCAAAATAAATTATTTTGATATAAAAACAATAATATAATATAAAATTATTAATTAAAGCATAAAATTATAGTATTCTTTTAGTTATTTCAATAAAAAGCATGTATTTCAATTATGTAACATAATTTTGGATCAGATTTGGATCAACCCACCAAAACATGATCTAAATTCGGCTAAAATATTAATGCTAAATAAAATGATATATTCTGACAGAGTTTTAAGTTGAACCGGTCTTGCACTCCTACCAATTATATTATTAATTTTTAATATTAAAAAAATAAAAAAATAATTAAAATTTATTTTATTTAATATTTAATAATTATTACAATAATTAATAAATACTAAATAAAATAAATAATTATTTTTTATTACGAAACATTTTTGATATATTATATATGAAATCCACCTTTAAATTGTTCAAACTATTAACACGTGCTACAGTGACAAAAGAGAAACCAACCTCTCACCAACCAGATTATACACCATGGCAATAAGGATTTCCTCTTCTTCAGAAAATTTAATCTTGGAAGCTTGATTGGTTTGCTCTGAACAGCAAATAAAATGAGATGAAATGAAGTAATTCAAATAAAAAATAACATAAATTCTTTGTAAACTGTCTAAGAAAATAAATTGAAGTGCCATACAAGAACAAGAAAAATTCTTTTCTTTTTTTTTTCTTCCCCTGCAGTTCAGGGACCAAATATACCCTCTAACTGATTAAGTACTCAAAAGTATTATTATAATATAATTATTGATTAAAAAAAACTTCAGTTTCCAAGTTATTAACAATGTTAATTGAAACTCATTGCAATAATGCAGACCCACTCTAAGAAGTAATTAAGAACTTAGCATTCGAAAAACGAACGAATACATTATATTGCAAATATGAGTTTAGATATAATGTCAAGTATTGAAACAGAACTGCATACATACACACACACACACACACACATATATATATATATATATATATATATATATATATATATATATTCTTCTATTCCTAATAAATGGGTACCTGTAGAATCTGGAGAAACATCATGAGAGGAGGATCGATCCGCGTCACCCATTATTAGAATTGAATAGCAAATCTCAGTTCTCTCAAGTGTTTTAAATTTGTATATTGATGAGATTGATTTCGGAACGTTATGAACCTCTGTGTATATATATCTGTGAAAGGAAGAACGATATGGGAAATGATTGAGTGGTATTTTATATATATATATATATATATATATATATATATATATAGAGGGTGTATTCTAGAATATCTGTGTTATGGTGGCTATATGGAAGTAATTTTAAAATTAAAATAGAAAAAATCTAGGAATTAATTATAATATAAGTCAACTAAGTCTATTTTATTTTATTTTTTATTTTAAAGTTCGAAAAATTAGAGTAATTAAAAATTGTTTATTTTTTTATATCAGACTTATTTTTAACTAGTTAGTTTGAGTTGATTTTATTCGGAGTTAATTTTTTAATAAAATTTATTAAAATAATATATTTTTTTTACATTTTGGTAAGATTTTTTAGCAATATTTTTTAAAAAATATTGTTTAACGATTAAAATACGTTATTTTAATTTTAATAATACTTTTAAGATATTATAATTATTATAATAATGGTACTATAGTCATATATATGTATTATGTAATAATAATACAAAAAGAATTAAATAATATAGTGTATAGTATTATTCTTAGGAGAGTGAAAGCATAAAGAATTGAGTAAAAGGTGTAGTGGGGACTGAAAGCGAAATAAGAAGAAGAAGAAAGGAAGAATGGTAGTTGAACACATGCATGGCGATTTAATTGATGATCAAAGTCTCTAACTTGGTAGCTGAAGCTTGAGACTTTAAGGTGTTAGCTGGAGCCTGGACTTGACGACAAATCTTTAATTTGGTTGCTATTCATATCAATATATTCTTTCACACGCACCTCTATAGTGTCTTTTTATTCTTTTTTTGAAAAAAAGCAACAATTATCGACATACACCAAAATAACGAATAAACTGCGTTGAAAAGGTTTTGAAAGAAGGAGAAAAGAAAACATAGAAATAATCCTGTTTAAGATTTATTACAATATTATTTTTTTAAAATTATATTAGATATATATTAAAATTAATCATTAAAATTAATTACTAATATAAAATACACATTAAAAATAAATTAAATTATATATATATTTATACATATATATTTATTTACATTAGAATGACTAGAATACTTTGTCCCTCAAGTAAATGTCAGGATTAAAATGAAAATTTACTCAATTTTTTAGTTTTAAGATTTTTTTAAATGACTTAGTAAAATTAATAAATTTTTTTATTTTTTTAAAAAAGATACTAAAATTTAAAACAAATATATGTTCTCATAGGATTTAGGATTTTCGTTTTCCATAATGAATTTTTTTAATCGTTATTAATCAGTAACTATATATATATATATATATATATATATATATATATATATATATATATATATATATATATATATATATATATATATAATAAAGATGAACTCTTATATTACTAACAAAAATAAAAGGATAAATTCTTATCCTAGATCCGTAGATATATAGTTTAAAGCAAAGACAAAAACGATTCTGTAAGCGGAGAAATAAAGTAAGAGTTCGCTGCCTGTTACTCTGTACTTTCAGATTTGGTTGTGTCATGAGATTCATTTCCTAGTTACCAGTAAAGAAGATAGACTCGAATCTGTTTTTAAAAAGTTTTGAGTCTATATTTTTTTAAAAAAATATTATGTTAAAATTCTTTTAACTTTATAAAAGGTGAGATATATATGTGTTTAAAAATTATTAATTTTTAATTTATTTATGGACAATATATATATATTAATTATAATTGTAAATTAAGTTTTTTATGTTAAATAATTTATATAACGGTGATCTTATTTGTTGTTATAAATGTTAAATTAAATAATTTATTATTATTTTTTATTTAAAACTAAATGAGAATAAAAATATTATTTTATTTGAATTTCAAAGTTTAATGAGTATTACATTTAAATATAAATGGCGACTTTCGGATTTTGGTCCCTAACATATCAAAGCCACTTTTGTGATTATTTTTTTTCCATAAGAGGAGTTGCGATTTAACTTTATTAGAGATACATAAGGCTTTAATTTGGTTAAAGAAGATCAAATAACCGAACTCTTTCAATCATACTTATGAATTCAAATACACTTCTGCATTTAAGTATTTCTTTCTTAATGATTATATAATATGGATGATCTTGAGATTAAGGAAACTAAGAATTTTCAATAAATGGTATCAGAGACATCCATGATTCAATCATTAAGAACTAATTAATTTATCTCAATTGACACGGCACACTAGCGTAGGACATTACAAAAAAAACGTTGAGTACCGTCGGATTTAACGTCGTAGAATAGCGGTAGATTTATCATTAGATTTACTGGTAGTAACAACGTCGAATTCGTAAGGTTAAGTAATTGCCGTCAGATTCTGTTTTTCGATAGTAAGTCTGGCGGTAAAATCTGGAGAAAAATAAATTAATTTGACGAGTCTTTTATCGGCGGATTTATTGTCGGATTTTTCAATGGTAACTCCAATTAGTGAAACACTGCATTTTGGTGTCCGACAATGGGTTATTGTTGGAATATTCCGACAGTAAAAGGGCAAAAATTCAAATCACAAACTTTTTTCCCCCCTCATTCGAAACCTACAATGGGTTATTGTTGGAATATTCCGACAGTAAAAGGGCAAAAATTCAAATCACAAACTCTTTTCCCCCCTCATTCGAAACCATCTCTCTCTCTCTCTCTCCCTTCCAATGTCATCGTTACCACCGTCTGCTGCCACCACAAGCCCCTTCAACCATTGCCTCCTACTCTCTCCGTCTCATTGACATAAAACCAAAGCTACAATAGTCCCCTTCATTCTAGCAAGCTTCAACGCAATTTTGGCAACCATTACTGCAGCATCCACCTCTTTTCTTATTTATTGCTTTACTCTTCATTTCAGGTTCTTGAACAACTCTTTTCCTTTTCCTTTAATTTTAGTTTAATTTAGTTTAGGTTTGATTAGAATTTCAATTTTAATTTTAAATCAGTTTCAAAATTAGTTCAATTTAGTTTTCTAATCTTAGTAGATTTAGGTTGATTAAGTTAGGTTAGATTCAATACATCACATTTTGAATTCTTGTAGTATTTTAAATTATCTAATTGTGTTAATTACTGCATTGATGACTGTTTTACTGAAAAGTTATTGCTGAAATTGTTTAATAATTGTTTGATTGTATGAAGATTCTCTGTTTTATTATTGGTTTTGATTACGTTAATTCATTGTTAAGGTTGTTTTGATTGATTTGCTGCTGAGTTCATGAGTTATGCTGTTGGTTTGGTATTATTAGTGTTGAACTTTTGAATTGGTGCTGAGAGGATACTTGTTAGTATCATTTTGTATTGTTTACATTTTGGTATACCAAGGGTTCGACAATATACCTCAACGAGTTACTAATGAAATTTTGGTTCAATCCTTGAAAATCAATGCTTGCTTTCACATTTTTATTGTTATTATGCATTGATGAATAGATGTGAAATGCTTTTAATTGACCAAAATCTTAATTTTTGCATGATTGAGGTTCTTTGTCCAATAGTACAAGATTAATACAATTTAAGCTTCTTGAATCTATGTAATCCAAATATGTTAATTTTGAATGTTTATTTAATTTTCGGTTATATTAGGAACAATTTTCAATTCTTAAAATTAATCTTGAGCTGTTGATTATAGGAAGCATATTAGTGTTAAACTTGTTCCTTATACTTGCACTTTATTGTTATAATTTGAATTGTTGACTTGTTGTGTAGAATTTTTATTAATTGGTATGCTATTTGCAGACATGGGGACAGGTAGAGGTGTTATGGATCAGACTGCTGGTCGTAGCCCTAGCCATGGTCGAGGTAGAGGGAGGGTTTCTTCCAGTACCCCCAGAACTTATGGATCCTCTCCCTCTACTCTGACTACCCAAGTGACGCCACAGGTTAGAGGTTTAGTGGACCAGCAGTTCATCATGGTCCCTAACTCCAACTACGTGCCTCTGTCTACGGCGATGACGCCGCCTCCTGCCGCTCAGCAACCTGCATCCACGGCAACGCCGCCTCTAGCGACGGATCGGATGCCGCGGCCCCAGAGTCTAGCCACAGAAGTGAGGCAGTTGATGTCCCTCCACCATCTCCCATTGTACGGTTGAAGATTTGGCCTGATGGCGACACCAAGTAAGTATCACGTTAAGTCTCATGTATTTTCTATTTATAGTTATCACTGATAGTGCATGAAAACTGATTCTAGTTTAGTGGATTTAAGTTTGAATGCTTGGTTATTGTTTCCTGTTTTCTGTTTATGGTTATCGCTGAAAGTGCTTGAAAAATGTTTCTAGTTTAGTGGATTTAGATTTATTTGGTTATCTGGTTATTGTTTCCTATTTAATGATTATGGTTATTGCTGAAAGTTCATAAAAATTGATTCCTATATTTAGTAGATTTAGGTTTATTTGGTTGCCTAGTTATTGTTTCCTATTTTCTGTTTATGATTATTACTCAACGTTCCTGAAAAGTAATTCATGTTTCCTGTTTACTTGATTATGGTTATTGTTTCCTGTTTTTAGGTTTGTGCTGAACAACAACACGTGTACTCAGGAGATGACCCACGTCATCAAGCTGTTGTACGACCATCCCTAGCCCAGCTACACAAAGATCCCCGCTGAGACGAGAGAGAGATAGTTTTAGAAATGGGCGGTAATTACTTTTTTTTTTCAATTTCAAACCTTTTTAACTAGTTTATATTCTCTATCTTACTTAACTAATTTTAAAGTTTCTTTGTTGCAGTTGCACTTTATATGGGACGCTGAGCACGATCTTACCATCAGGAAGATATTCAACCATAGAATGGGTCGGCGGCTCCTGCAGATGCTGGATGATGTTCATTAGGGGCGGGACTACTGGATATCCTGACTCCGACTAAGGTTAGGCTGGTTTGTAGTGGCTTTAATTTTATTGATAACTTAGTTATATTCTTTTGTATATAATTACTAGATCCTAATCATATTGTTTCAATCCAACATGTGTAGTCAAAGTCGTTGGATCGCGACGATATTGGCGGAGACGTTCCAGTATACCCAGACGCTGAAGGAGAATAAAGAGAGATTTGCTGATAAGCAATCTCAGGACCATTATGTGAGTAAACATACATCTGATCTTCTGCTATAAAATTTGTAGAGATTAATTACCTATATACCTGTCGTACTAATCACAATAACACATAGGAGTCCTTCACACAAAAGACTAGAGGTCGCAACTCAATAGTCTCAACAAAGTGGGGAGGACGCTGTCGATAGCTCTGCAGCTTCAGTCGTCAATCCCAATGCAGTTTAGTGCGAGACAGCCTCAACGGTATACAAGAACCGCGTATACGGGTTAGAGTCGTTCTTCACCAATAGTATCTGCACTTCCATGTTGAGGCTGTTGTCATGCTCTGCCACCAGTTGAGCTATTGAATCCGAGAAAGGCGTGAATTTAATGTTGCAGGTGCAGGAGCTCCAACGCAACCTTCACCAGCAAGCTCAGAAGTTAAACGATTATCAGGAGATCCTTACCCGAGTGACGTCTACGGATGAGATCAAACTAGAGTGGAGGGAGTTGTTAGAGCGGCTTCAGTGTATGGAGGCTTCGATAGAAGTGTATCAAGCTCAGATGCGCGTCGCTGGCATCGATCCTGCTGGTGGCACACAGACATCACCGCCTTCTGTGCTGCTGACTAAAGGCCACGGGACCAACAACAACGATTACCTGGATCTGTAGTTTTTAGTGTTTTGTTTTACTGTTTGATTGTATTTATTTGATGTACTTGACTTTTAATTTATTTGAATATTATATTATTTATTTTTAATAATAGGTTTTCATTATTTATGAATTCAATATTAATTGTGTGAAAAATAAATTTAAAATTAAAATTGATCATTTATTCAAATAAAAAAAATAACATTGCCGTCGGATTTATTGTAAAAATATTTTGACAATAATAATGCGCGAAACAATATTTTTTAGCACCAACAATATTATCAAAAAATTCGCCGATAACTAATTAATTTTTTGAACTGGTAATTTATCGTAGAATTTGACGATAATTATCATCAGATAAAAAAATTTAACAATAATTATTTATCAATAAAATTTATATCGTCTGATTTATTCTAACAGTAATTTAATTACCATCAAATTTTAATTAGTTTTTCAACGGTAAATTTAACGATCAAATTTTAATCATTCTTCTTGTAGCGGTAAATTTTCATGTAAAGTCTGCATGTGATAAGGGATGCGAATTTTAATTTCTCGATGTGAAAAGTTCGTTACAGTTGAAAAGTAAATAAATTTAGTAATGAATGACAAGTATCACTTACATGATACTAGTAAATAAAATGAGGGTAAATTAATTTATCAATGATGTTATATTACTAAATTATTTTGATAATCAGATTTAATTAAATTAGTCTAATAATTTATTATTAGCTAAAAAAAAGAGAAAATGTATAAAAAAAGAAAAAATTGTTAAATTTAATTATAAAAATAATTTGTTTATCTAATATTTTTGTTAATTTATATTTATTTTCTTATAAACAAAATGATATGGGGAGGTAGAAATTTAAAACAATATTTTTAAATACATAAGATTACATGATGAAATGACATCTGAAACATAAATCTTCGTAAATAAAGATGTAATTTGTTCCTTGAAATAGTTACATATCTTATCTTAAGTCTATAAAGTTAATATATGTGTGATGCGTTATATTAATCCTTAAAAATGATTTGGCATCTAATTCGAAAGGTTTCTGGAAGTTTTTAAATCAAAGATGTAATTTATGTTTCTAAGGTATATGAATAATTATATTTTTATATATATTTTTATGTAATTTTGTATAATTTTTTATTTTATTTAAATTTTTTTTATGATATTAATATAGATTGACTTTAAACTTTTAAATTATTGAAATTTTATATTATAATATTATTTTTAAAAAAAATTTAAATTAATAAAAAGATATATAAATAATTATATTTTTAAATATAACATTTGACAAATAAAAAAATTAGAAGATAGTAGAAGTTTATGGAATATAAATATTGATTATTTTAATTATATGGTATATCTTTGTTGTACTTATGTTATGATTTTATTTCTAGCATATTCTTGTACAAATTGTGATATTGCTAGTTTGATATCTTACTCTCCTTATTTAGAGCATTAATAGTCTCCGCTTACTTAAAAAAAAAAAACTTATTAAGTAGAGACACGTAATTAAGTTTGCATTTAATAATAAATATAGTTCAACATTATTTAGAAACAATGTAATGTCATACTTTAATTTTGAAAGGCATATATGATATCATAAATTTCAGAAACCAATATGATATCATATTCATTCAAATCTTGTAAGATTCTAGGTGAAAATGATACATATAAAACTTTAACAACTACTTCTATCCCCAAAAAAAAAAAAAAATTTAACAGCTACTAGAAGGGGTATCTAAGGAATTATGCATTTCCTTCCTTTTGTCTTTAAAAAAATGCCCCACTTTATTTTAGAATAATACTAGATAATCAATAAATATTATTATTTTTATTTAGTAATAATTTATATTTATATTTTTAGATATTTTATACATAAAAATATATAATTTATATTTATATTTATTAAAATTATATATATAAATTAATATAATTTATATTCATATTTTTTAAAATTTTTATACAACATAAATTAATAAAATAATAATTTAATGTTTACAATGACCAAATAATAATCAAAATAAAATTACTAGACCTAGAGTTTTTCGTTATTATATGCTAAACTAATCACATTGATTTTAATCTAGAACATTTATTTTATGTCGTCGAAATCTATCTAGAAAGACCCCAGTCTTCTAGTTCTAGGAAGCTAAGAGAGTTATGCTTCAACACGGATCTAGAAAACAATGGCAATTCTTAAAGAATATTGGATATTGACGTAATTTGACTAAGTGTTGAAGGACTTCAATTGTCTTCATATTTTCTTACTATTTCTTTTTTTTTTACTTAAAAAAATTGTAACGAAAATGGTGAAAAATAAGATTTTGTTATTTTAATTATTTTAAAAAAGATGACAAAAGTTTTAAAAATAAGAACAATCAATTATATAAAGAGGGCATAAAATAAAATAAAATAAAAATTTACTATATATTGCGTGACACACACGTTCAAACAAAAATATTGACTTGTTGTCTTTGATCATGCATAACATGTAAATCCAATGCATATTGTATATGTTGTGGCACACATTCAATTCAAAGGGATAAGAACGCTGAACGCCATATATATATATATATATATGAAAAGTCTAAGGGTGAACAACTTTATTAAATTTTGGATAGTATATAATTAATAAAAAAAGTTATTAGATAAAATCTTACATCAATTTTATACTATTAAAATTATTATTGATAATTATAAATCACAAAAATTATTAATTTTTTAACATTTCTCATATATATATCTATATACTGTTAACAAAATAGGAATTAGTTAATAATAATTTTAAAGATGTGTTTGTTTTTAGAAATAGGATGTAAAAATATAAATAGTGAATATTTAAAAAATATTTAAAAACAAAAATATAGATATTAAATACATTGTCTTCGCAATAATTTTTTATTTTTTATTTTTTGTAGACATCTTGATAGATAATACGATTAACTGAAATTTTAAAATATTTTACGTCTAAAGTAGAAGTTAAGATAATAAGATGAGTCTTCTTTCACCAAACCCTGAGTTTTTATAAGGTTTAATTATTTTGTTGGTCTATAGTTTTTTTGAAATTTTTAATTTGATTTTTATATTTTTTTAATTAAATTTTTGTATTAATTTTTTTAATTAAGTTTCTCTTAGTAATAATTGGCTTAATTTTATAGGAATCTAACTAAAAAAAAATCGATATAGGAATCTAAATAAAAAAAAGTGTAGGAATTCAATTAAAAAAAATTGGTACAAAAACTTAATTAAAAAAAATATATACGAAACTAATTAAAAATTTTACGAAATTATAAATACCAACAGAGTAATTAAACCTTTTTATAATTTAGTAATTTACACTTATATGCTATGGCCAATGAGCTTCTACCTTCTAGAAGAGACCTAAAAATCATAATCAGGTCTTCCAAATTATCCGTAATATCTATACAAACGAGATATTTCAGGCTTTAATTTGAAAAGTTATTATTAATAATTACAATAGCTAAGATGAAGATGAAATATTGAAATGTCAACAAAAGCAAAAGATGACTCAGCCGAAAATAAATAATTAAGACCCTACCTTCTAGAAGAGATCTAGACCTATGAAAATATTATAGTCTACATAATGTCTTTTAAAAATATTTTATCAATATCATATATCAGTTTGTACATAATATTTATATATTATTTTATATATTTTTATATATAATAATTAAACATTAAAATTAAATCATTTACAGTTGAATATTTTATTACAAAATAATTAAATTTTTTACGATGGTTCATAATCAAATTTTTAATAAACACAAAAATATAATTACCACTATAATTTTATATTTTTATTATATTATTAATAAAATTTAATTATTATAAATAATAGTATATTATTATTTTGTATTAAAATATATATTTTTATATATTATAACTATTTAATATTAAATTTTTAGCATCTATGTAATATAGTTATAATTCGTTAGACGCTATTTTAATGTTAAAAAGAGTTATTATATCCCACGTAAGCACGATATCTAAGATGAAGATGAATTAAAATTAAGAAAATCCCATTGTCAAGAAGAGTAAAATAATACTATTAAAAGCATTAGTAAAATAATAAAGGTTTGTCGGTGAGTAATAACTAATAACTCAAATGGCATATCTCTTTATATCCATTTAAAAAATTGTGGATTTGAGTTTTTCTATTTTTAGTATTATAATAATAATAATAATAACAATAATAATAATAATAATAATAATAATAATAATAATTTAATTATTTTATTGATTTTTATAATTTTATTAAAATTTTAATTAGATTTTTAATTTTTTTCGTTCAATTAAATTCCAGAACTATTTTTTTTCAATTAAATTTCTGTCGTAATAAAAATATTTGATTTAACAGAATATTCTATTCCCAAATCAAAAATATCTTAACTTTTTTCTAATTTTCTACCCTTCTATTTTCAGAAAGATAAAAGTATTATCTCTCTGTTTTTTGCGCAATTTTTATTAAAATTAAAATTGTCTGTTTCTCTGCATTTTGTGTGTCTTGTGAGAAAAAGCAAAGCAGAGTAATGATGGCACTGGCCAATGACAATATGAACACAGTGCTGATGCTGGTGGTAGTGTTTCCACTAAGAAGATAGATTTGGCATTGGAACGGGCGACATTGCTGGCTTTATGGTCCTCCACCGGTGGTAGAATCCTCTTTTGAAATGCAACCAACCAGAGCCCCTGCAGGGTTAGGTAGCATTCTCCAAGCCCATTCCGGCGGAAATATTCGGGAACTTAATACACTTTCCCACCCTGAACTTACGGTTCAACGCGCTGACAGAGACCCACCCCGCATATCTGGCATCGTGCATCAACCTTTGAAATTGTACTCGCAGCGCAATCTGCTTTCCAGCAAAATCCTAGAATTATTGTTCCGATTGTCGGACCTAGTTGCCTGAACTTGGGTTTCAACAATTTTTTGGGTGGGGTTCTACCAGAGTTCAACAAGCTGAACAGACTTTTTTCACATGCTAATTATTGAAAATTTTTTCTTCCCTTTCCTCTCTTTTACATAATTTTATTAAAATTTATTCTAATTTTGTACACAAAATGAGATTTTTTTAGAAAAAATTCTTTAAAACGTGTGTGATCGATATTTAATTTCGGGCTAAAAAAATAATTTTTTGGATGAAACTGCTTGATTTGGTATTATAGAAATTGAAGATTTTTATTACAGGGCACCTCATTCGTAATGATTATATGCTCTGATGATGATTCTAGACGTCATAGTGGCTTCAAGGTTTATGGTGCTAGTGCAATTAGCCTAGGTTTTTAGTTTAGTGGGTCTTATGTTATTATATTTATTGATTTGTTTGGTTTAAGCTTTGTTTTAACTTGTGTGTGATTTGCTTTCATTTTTTTCGCTGGGATCTAAGTGAGTTCTAGTTAGAGGAGGAGAAAGGTTAGGGAGAGACAAAGATAGTTATATAATCTTATTGAATATGAGTAATTTTGTAAAGAGTAAATAATGGATATAGCAGTAAATTTACTTTTTTTTAACGTTTTTTTTTGTAATATTTGCTGTCAAAAGGAACCTAATTAAAAAAATATTGATTTAAGGACCCAATTAAAAGAAAAAAAAAGTATAAGGACCTAATTAAAAATTTGAGGAAACTATAAAGAATAATAAAATAATTAAATTAATAATAAATTTTCTAATCGTTTGTTTAAGGATAATTTTCAAATTATTCACGAAATCGGGACAAGAAGAAGAAGAGAATGAAACACAAAATAATTGATTTAATTTATTTAAAGCATATATTCTAAGGAATAAATTATATAGAGTGTGCACAATTTATTCTTTTGGTCTTTAATTAATCAATAATATTTAAAAATATTAGCTAAAAAATATAGTATTGAACTTTTGGACTAAAGTTATTAGATTATGGGCTAAAAATATAGCCAATATAAATGGAAATTGCCAACATTTAAAACTTTTCTATATTCTAAGCTTTATATTGGGTATTTTTTAATTTTAAGGTTATATATTTTTAGGAGATTCTATGGTCACTACAAAAAAAGAGAACTATTTTAACATGATTTTTTTAATGGCCATAGTTAAGTGTAAAAATTAATATATATTTTTGATAAATATCACAAATGTCAAATTTTTTATGTTTTTTTTATGAATAATTTGATTGTAAAAAATTACTCCTCAATTTTGACACTTATTTATTTTCAACTTACTCCATTATTCTTTTTCTTCGTTAAGCTCCGTCAATTTTGGCATCACACTACTTTCAATTTATGATCATATTACTCATTCTTCATCTTCAAAATCTCAGTTTATTCTTCAGTTTCAAGATCTCATCTCATTCTTTGTTAAAAATTTTTGTTGAGAATTTTTTATGGTCAATAAGTGTCAAAATAAATAGTATTTTTAACGATTAATAAACATCACAAAAAATATATTCTCAAATTTTTTTAACAAATTATTTTTGACGGCCAATATTTAGCAAAATAAGATTTAAACTTTTTTTACAATTACTTATATGTCAAAAATACTATTTTTGACAAAATTTTTATTAACATATTTTTACAATTAAAATAGTGTGAAAATTTATTTTTTTGACAAATTTTAATTTTTTTTGACACATAATAATCCTAAAAAATAGTCTATATTATTGTAGTGGGTATAGATGTTATGAAATCACTTTTAGAAAAAGTGACATCATCGTACGGTATTAGAGTTTCTATTATAAAAAAATGTAAAGTTGGATCCTTGTTAAACTTAAAAAAAAAATTATAAGACCAACAAAAAAAAGAAAGAAAATTTATAAAAAACTATATGTAAACCCAACAAAGGCTATTGCATGAGAATGTGTGTTAAATATAGAATTATTTATGTATCCTATCATTTTAAATTTTTAAAAGAAATAATTTTATGACATTTTATAAAAATTCTATGACTTAAATGTTCAATCCTTATTGATTCTAAAAAGAAAGAATTTTAACATAAGGTTAATACAAAAAAAGTTATCATGCGACCCCAAAATAAACTCCTGCATAAGGAATTGTACTAGAAATATAATTATTCATACACCTCTTATTAATTTAAACTTTTAAAAATAGTGATTTTATAGAAAAAAAATCCATATATATATATAAACATTATGTGATATTATTTAGATACAGTATTTAGTCTTCTGAAATGTTTGTGGAGTGAAGTGCATTGAGATAGACTAAAAATTTGATTTAGTAAAATTTAAAAAAAATATTTGTATTTTTAAAAAACACAAACTTCTCATTTTATATTTTGCAAAAAAAAAAAGAAATAATATACTTACGCTTGTAACTTTTAAAATATTAAGAATATTTTTTAAAACACTTAAATATGAGTCATCGACGGATGGACCTTAATTTTAAAAATTTCACTTTTATGTATATTAAACCTTTTTTAGATGTATTGTATACTTTATTGGTTTTTTTTTTCAATGGTAAAACCATTTGAACCTTCTCTAATAGCCCAATAATATGTCAGTCTATCAGATCCAACTAAATTCGCTATATTTTGGAGGGAAAAAAAAGTGAAACAAGAAACGCAGGAACTTTGTAGACCATTTTAAATCATTTTTGAAACCAAAGTCCTTAGCCTGCCGGGTTGAGGAATACCGTGAAAAAAAAAAAAAAACTATCTATCATACCACCCCAAAAACAATCTACCTATCTACCTATCTTTCTATCAGGTTATCGAGTTTGAACTAGTCTCTCTGACCCAAAAAAAAAATAACTCGTCTCCAAACGCATTACTCAATTCATCCTGTCTAAGATGTTTCTGATCTTTAAAATTGTGTGAAGAGAAGATTTTTTGCTTCTGAACACAATAGAATCTTGTCTTCCTTTTCAAGTTATTTTTCTTGCAAAATTCTTAAAACCAGAAATATTAAAAATGAAAATAAAAAATGCATTTACAAACCAAACAGGTAAGTTCCCATAAATCCATAACAGCCATTCAATATGTCAAAATAAATAACAAATTTATCGAAGACAGTTGTCTTAGAAGCATACATATAATTCTGCTACATAACCCAGCAAATAAACATCCACAACGGTAGAAACTATTATATGGTGTTCTAAACTATAATATAGCAGACTATTATAAGCTATATATAGTGATATTAATTGGAGCCTGAAGCTGAATTGCCTGCCAATTGCTGCTTAGGCCTTGCCTTAGAAACCATGAATCTTGATATGCTCCTTCTTTACTATGCCCGCTTGGACAAGAAAAGTTGAAACGTTCTTTCTTTGATCTCCCTGAAGCTGTATGACCTGCATCCATGCAAAATTGGAATGTAAGATTTTGTTCATCAAAGGATGGAAAGATGGGATACCGATATCTGAATGATACTCGTGTAATTATTTTAACATCTTGTGAAGGAAACCTTTAGGAACCTAGAGGACTTAATGTAATTGGGCGGCTAGAGTGGCTGGCGAGTGACAAAGTAAGAGTTTGAGCATTCTAAGAAGGGAGTTGGGAATTATCAAGGGCTGAGAGGGGTAACGAGAGGACAGAAATATAATTCAGGCACGGAGAGAGCGAGTCTCTCGAATACTCGCAAACTATTGGTACAAGCTTCGATGTTAGTACACTCTTGAAGTAGAAGGTTTACAGCCACTGGTATAAATCATAGTTATACGAATTCCCTAATTAGGTGACGTACCACGTACCAGACATGCCCGTTCCTGTACTGGAACGTACTGCGTTAAAACTATAGTGTATAAATCAAATTCCGAGGTTTTCTTCTATTTTCTATCATTCCTTACTATCTCTAGGTACCAGTTCTTACATAGACACCGGGAAACATTTTTCTGTTTTCTTTTGTTTCATTTACAAAATCTTAAAACAAAAGAGAGTTTTGTAATTAAGATCTTATTATGCTATGAATGAAAACCAGAAACTAAAATAAGGAACATAATTTATTAGGAAGGAAACAAACCTGGCCTAACTCAGGGTCCTGTACAACAGTACCATTACAGCAGAATTCTTTCTTCAGGTCTTTGAGTATCTTAGTATAGCTGAATTCTTTCTTTAATCCTTGAACAGTTGTCAGGCTTTTCCTTCCGTTACGTTGTTGTATACGCACATGAACATACTCTTTTGCCCCAGCACCTGAGTCGTCAGCATTTGCCTCAGCAAAGGGATCTATTCAATCACAGAATCACATCAAAAAGACATCATCCAATGACAAATTGTTGAAAGGAAATCAGTTAACATTGGTGTCAATATATGCATACAGCATAAATGTTTGAGCAGATAGAAATTCAATACCCACCAAAAGCAGTTGAGATGTTAGTGTCGAATTCAGACATGAAAGTTGGTCTCTGTAACTTGTAACAAACAAAGTCCTTTTGGTGTAATCAACCACTCGGGGCACTGAACCACTATATAGAATATAATCCAAGTCAGATGATTGATGAGAAATTTGGATACACATCTATGAAGTGTTTACTTGCTATGAGTTCTCAATCCATGGAAAATATGAAAATTATCTAACAATTAACAAATATACAAAATATTCAATGAACATGTTTTTATTGTACAAAGGCATATTCTTTCAAGTTTCAACTATTTGCACACATGATCATAATCATATGGAGTAAGTTTGAAGAGTAATTATAGAATTGTTTCCATATAAAGTTAATAGTTAAAAATTATTAAATGATTTGATCTATTTAACTAAATTATTATGTAACGATTCAATTCTTAACCATCAACGAGACCTTCCCATAACGAACAATTTGAAAAGTACAAAACAACGCTATATATAAAACTGCCTCGTTCCTAACGCACATTACTGAAAGAAAACATTGAGGGAACAAACAAACAAAAACAAAAATAGCCAACAAGGAAAAAATCATTCACCTGAAGGGAAAACAATAAAGTTCCAACAATAAGATCAAAACAATGAAACAAAATTAACCACGCACATTGCAAAACACGACATTATTCCTCAAACTTGTGATGACATATACGTCGATTGAGAGAAAGAGCATAAACAGGAAATAAAACCAATAAAAAGAAGATATTTTTAATAGGAAGAACAATAATAATACCAGAAACTTGTTGCGATGTATTGGCGGTGAATGCGAAAGGTAGAAGAATACGAAAGTGCGGTGGGTGAAGTTTATATAGAGAGCGATAGGGCGGTTTATTTTAGACGACACGAGAAACTCTCCCAGCCACACCACTCAACAATTTTGTTAGTTTTCCAAACCAAGGGAAAAAAAAGTTAGAATCTTTAATAAAATCTATTTTTAAAAAAAGAATCTTTAATAAAATAAAACATAGATTAATTTCATAACTATTTTGAATTTGAATTTAAATTTTAAATAACTTAGACTGATCAATGTATTACTTTTTGAAGATTTTAAGAACTGACTTATCAAATTTGTTAAAATATTGTAAATTAATTTATTGATTTTTTTATTAGAAATATCAATTTTTTTCGGCCTGGATTTTTTATTCAGGAAAGATAAGTTACTCTTTTTGAAAAAAAATGATAAATTGATCATAATCCTTTAGAACATTATGTAGATTAATTTATAATAAAATAAAAAATAATTATCTTTTTGAATTAATTTTAAATAACTAATCTATTTACCATATTATTTGTATAAAAATAATTGACCAAAGATAAGTAGATATATAAATAAAATAGATAGAATAAAATATCTTTATTAATACTTTTTAATATATATATTTTATTATAATTGAGATTTTATAACAACTCCTCTGGGAGTATATCTTTGATTTGTGTTAAATATGTTGAATATGAAGTGTGGTCACTTAGTCTATTTATAAGAATACTCATGTAGGTGAAATTGACTAATTTGGATGATTATTGGTTTGGTGATGTAGTGAGCATACCAACCATAACATTCTTTCAATTAAAATAATATATCACAATTTTTTATATCTATTTAGATATGTCTCGTTAAAATTTTATCAAAGAAAAATTAATAAAAAAATTTTTTAGTGAAAGAAAATAATTTTGCTAAATAAACAACAAAAATTATAAACACGGTAAATAACGGGCTATATTCCAAATCCACTAAACATGAAAATAACATCTAATATAATTATCCCACCGTGTTTTTAATTTAACAATTTCACTTTTTTGTTTTACCTTTTTTCTTAACTTAAATCCTGTTTTTACCTATCTCTAATGTCAACCTTGTTTTTTCACCAAATCACTGCACCGCCACTTTTCTTATTATCGGAAATGAAGCTTCCCAACGCCACCCTCGCCCGCCATCACTAACCCGCCGAGGAGATCGCAATTCTCCCATTGCTTGGACGCCACACCACTACCGTTGTGTCACCATCGTGTAGTCGCGTCTTCTCTCCATCCTTTGCCCACTGCTACTCTGCCCATTTCGAAACCCACGAAATGACGTTGCACCGTCGCCTAACCAGAGGTCTTGTTCTGCCGCTACTTGACGGAGGATAAATGCCGACTTAGAAAATTCCAAAGTATTTTCAACTCAAATGTCGCAAGTATAGTCTAAATCGATAAGTGATCTCCAATCAAAGTTTAAAAGAATGTCACAACAATCAAATCAATTATTGGAAGTAGAATCCCTGGTCGTTTTTTCTAAAACTTGCAATTGAGTACACATCATTGATTAGGAAAATTGGGAGGTTTTGAGTTGCTTGCGGTAAAAGTAAAGTGGTCAAAATCTAAGGGCAATGAACAATAGACAATTAAATTGAGACAACTAGAACTACCAATCAAATAATTAACTAACTAACAAGCATGCAATAAAATGATAGCAATAAAAAAACATAGAACTAAGGAATATGAAATTGAACTAAAAGAATCAAGAAATTAAAGTCAACAAAAAAACAACAATCAATCTAACAAAAATCTTAGTTAGGGGTAAGAATTGGAGTTGCTATCATCATTATCATTTTCAATTGTAATGACAAGTGTATTTTGCTCTCACTTAATTATCCTATCCTCTAACAATTGAAGGAAAGTCAAGTGAGCAAAATTAACTTTAGCTCACAAGTCTTAATCAAATCCTAATGAAAGATTAACTTTAGTGGAATTCAAGTCAATTAGCAATCCCCAATCACCAATCAACATTAGATTTTGACAATTCAAGAGTTTCCAACACTCAACCCCAAAGCAAAGAATAGAAATCTATTCCATATTCAAAGTAAACATTTTATCAAACACTTGGTGAGCAAACAAAAAGAGCATCATCTAATTGAGAAAATTAAACACAATTAAATCTACCCACTATTAATTGGAAACAATCACAACTCAATTAACACATAAATCATAAAAACTTCAATGCTTTAATAGAAATTTAAAATTAACAAGTTCCATAAACCAACAAAATAAGAGAGAATAGTCAACAAAGTTTCTAAGTAAAATTAAGCTAGAGAAACTACAATTAAAGCAACAAAATGAAAATCTAACAAGATCCAAATGAGTAATTGAGACAAAATGTAATTGAACTGCACTAAAACCCTAGAGAGAAGGAAGAGTTTCTCTCTCTAAAAACCTATAAACCAAAAACTAGCTAAAAATTTAGTAAATGTGTGTATGCTTGTGTGTTTCCATTCTCCCTCAACTTTTGGCCTTTTTTCCTTTCAGAATTAGCTTGATTTGGGCCTAAGAAAGGTCTAGAAATTGTTGGTACGTGCAATTCTAATAAAATCACACGCTTCATGTCACGCGTACGTGCAAGGCATGCGTACGCGCGAGCTGAGATTTATGCGGGTTATGTGTAATTGTGTACGCGCAAGCCACACGTACGCGTGAGCGTTAGATCCTTAAAATTTCAATTCTTCAAGTTCCTTCCACTTTTGCAAGCTTCCATTCCATCCTCTAAGCCATTCTTGCCTTATAGATCCTGAAATTACTTAACAAACGCATCACGTCATCGAATGGTAATAGAAGAGGATTAAACATTAGAATCTTTAAGGCCTTAGAACCATGTTTTTGACTAAGCATAATTAGGAAGAAATCATAAAAGCATGCAATTTATATGAATAAGTGTGAAAAGAGTTGACAAAATTCACCCAATTCAATAAAAAATAAACCGTAAAATTGTGGTTTATCAATCTCTCCACACTTAAACATTAGCATGTCCTCATGATAAAAAATTAGAAGACCAAAAGAATAAAGGGAATGGTAAGACTTATGAAATGCAACCTATCTATATGAATGCAACTAATGCAATTAATAAAAAATGCTTCTACCCACTTGGTTACAAATAAATCAATCTCCAAGAACATATATAAACACAGGGCCAAAATAGTATGATGATCAACACAATTCTACTAACTCAAGTCTCAAAATAAAGAATGAACAAACTTGCAGGATGAAAGTTCGTGAAAGCGGAGAACATAGGATTGAGCATTGAACCCTCATTGAAAGTGTTTGCACTCTAATCTTTCTAGTGTTTGAGGGTTGAGTCTCTCAGTTCTCTTCTAATCTTGCTTTCTCAAACTTGTTTTTTTTCTACGAATCAATATATATTCAATGCATGGATACACATATCAAGAGGTCTTTTCAAGGATTGTAATGGGGTTAGGGTCAAGGTAAGATTGTATTTGGTCAAGTGGACTAAAATTTGAATCTTTGATTAACCTAAACTTTCCACGTAACCTAAAACAACCTATTTAACTATAATGCAAAGCCTAATTACCCATTATTCACCTCTTTTCTACACATTCATGCATCCTTTCAATTTATGTCACATATGCATTGTTTCTATTACTTTACCATGGGAATAACCTTTGTCTCCTTTTTATTGCTTTCCTTTCTTTTCTTTTTTTTTTCCTTTTTTTATGGATAGAAGGTTAATACATATGATTTCTCTTTTGATGCATGGATGTGTACCCAATTTTCTAAAGTTTTCAACAGGGAATGTAAAATACCCCATGCTCCTAACCAATGTTTCCAAATCTAATTTTCACACACTTAAATCATGTACACTCTCACTAGTTTAAGTTAATCAAATTAAAGATTAAAATTAAGGATATTTATTATTTTCACTTAAAGTTAACGATGTGCTAAAGTTAAGAACAAAAGGGATTAAAATAGGCTCAAAATGGATTAACAAGGGTTGATAAAAGGGTAAGGCCATTTGGGTATGTGAGCTTTAATGAAATAAAGGCTTCAATCATATAAATGCATTCATACACCAAATAATAGATATATAGAATCAAACAAGTCAAATATCACAATTTTAGAGAGAACAACACACACCACAAAATTATATTGGTTGAAAAGATGCAACCAATTAATTTGGTTCAAAATCTCACTAGGTTTATGTGTTCTAGCTCTAAACCATATTCCAAAATTAATTTTTTCAAGCAAGTTCAATGAAAACTTTTCATTCAAATTAGTGGAATGCCCTAAAATAACTTTCTTGAAAAAAATCATTACTTCAATCAAGTGGTCCTAAAAATTAGGTAGTTGGATGGAATGCAAAGGAAATACAATTTATATACATCCAATCAGACAATGAAAATAAAAGAAAAGTGAACAAAATATCCTAAAAGAGGGACTAAGAATCAAATCAAAGTTCTAGAGATATTTACAAACAACTATCATGCAAAAAGTATTAAAAATGAGTTCTAAACACCTAAATGCTAACAAATAACTACAAAGCGTAAAATATCATAACTAACAAAAGAAATTAGAGTCTAGGTGTTGGAGATAAGAGTTGTTACCCATGAAAGTCAGTCACCAACCTCTCCACACTTAAACATTGGCATGGTCCTCCGTGCCATGAGTGATGAGCAAGAGGGGCTCGGAATCTCCACCTCCAATAGCCTCAGGATGGTGTGACAAGGGCACCTTCATCTCCACCTGTTGATTTCTTTCTCCGCCATGATCTGAAGTAGACTCTGGAGTGTCAGACTCTTCCAAAGGTGGGTTGCTACAGTTGATGAGCTTCTTTAGGTATTCATAGCATCTCTTGTTGCAACGCTCACTTTGCTCAAACATCCGGCCACGCCGGTCTATATTCTTGGTGAGATCAAGTAACAATTGGTGCATAGGTTGCTTAGGTTCAGATGGTGATGATGATGATGGAAATGATGGTCCCGTAGCATCTGAAGACGGATTCTTGTCCTTGGGTGCAACTTGAGGCTTGAGTCATTTTCCATGTGGGACAAATGCTTTGCTCTTAGGCACTTCTGCTATCTCATCATCCTTCTCATGAGGAACCCCAGCCACATATGCTAACTAAAGCGGGAAACGGGATGTTGCCAACTGTTTGCACTTGGCTCATGGCTTGTCGGATGGGTCTTAGGAGATTGAGAGGCATCTTCTTCAAAATACACAAAATAAGGACGGTCATATATGCAGTGACGGTAGAATTATTTGTGCTTGGCATTACATAATGAGACATGATTTGTTGCCACACTCTAGCCTCCATAGTCAAAGCATTCACTGAGATGCACTTGGGATTATACTTGCATGACCCATAAATCCAACGGCTTTTGGGTTGTGCAATGAATTTAATCACGGCACCTACTCAAAAGCAAATATCTTGTGGAGAAACTCTGCTTTTTGATAAGTATCTTCCCCTTTTGGACTTGGTGGAAGTCCAAGCGCTTGCTGAATACCGGGACACTCTTCCGGCGCACATAAACTGATTCAAGGGATGGTGTGTGATAATTGGTATAGAATTTATCCGCCAAAGATAGGTTGGCTTCGCCCACAACTCGATTTAAGAACTCCCAACCACGCCGCTTGATGCGGTCTACTACAAATTGAGCTAAGTGTTCTGACACAAGGAGTTGGCATTCAAAATGGGGTGTTCTCTCAAGCATCTTGAAGTACATTAGCTCACAATAGTGGTTAGTAAATCAAACGGGATTGGTTAGGGGAACATATTTCTCCGCCTCATCAATCCGGTTAACCTTCTTCAGCTGCTTAGGAGGTGGCGGCTTGATGATTGGCTTGTGAGCCAATGCCTTGTTAGGTGCTTTCTTAGTCGCCACTTTAGTGGGTGTCTTCTTAGAGGTTCTTTCCTTTCCTTTCTTGGTGGCTATTTTGAAAGAAGAAATATTAAGTCTATATATAAAGACACTAAAATCAAGAAAATGCAAGCGAAAAATAATGCTATACAAGGGTAGGATTCTTACTTACATGGTAGTTACAACATGTAAGTGAGAGAGCATTAAAAGCATTGAGGCATATCAACTAACACTTGATCTTAAATTGAAACAAGTTCCTAACCAAATGGCATGAAAGGAACAACAATAAATACAGGCAAGATTAGCCATATCATGAGAAAATCCGATCTCGATCTAACTCAAAACAATGAAGCATAAGAGGGAGAAAGTATTGAGTTAGAGAGGGTTAAATCACTAATCTTGTATGATTGAACAAAGATTACATGCCATAAGCAAGTAAGATTTGGTCATCAAAAGACAAGATAAGTTCACAATAATGCATAAAGAACAAAAGTGTCATAAAAAATTTAAGCATTGAGTTGAGAAACATAACCAAAGATGAAGTATGGTGTCATTGGTTGCTTTTCACAAACGCTTGGTGTGCATAATAGGAATAACAAAGGAATTGCAATAACCAAGTGCATCGTACAACCTAAGTGAAATGCAAAACCCAACGCATCACCAAACAATACAAAACAAGCAATAAGCAACAAGATAATATAATCCATGAAATCCACAAGAATTGAATATGAAAATCCAACACCAATGCAAGAAAAATAAGCATAGAAAAATATAAGAAGTTACAAGAACAAAGCTAAAATGCAACTGATAACAACTAGAGCATCCAAATGTAATAATGAAAAGGAAATTAGAAAGTAAAAGAAGGTGAGGAAAAGAAACTTTGAAAAGAAGGAGAAGAAGATGAAGATGATTGAAAGTGGGAATAGTAGGAGAAGAATGAGAGGAAGAGGAAAAGAAGGGGGTGGTCGTTGATGCGTGAGCATCTTTTCTATCTTTTCCTAGTGAATTTGCATGGATTTTGTTGAGTTTAATCAAGAATTAATTATATTTTAGCCACTATGGATGCTATTTTGAGTTTTGTGCAACACTGTTTATTTTAGGTAGCATTCGGCGGAATTTGATGGAGTTTCTGCAGCACAAGAATCAAAGGAGATGGCTGTGAGGAGCGACGCATACGCGTGCGCGTGATTTGGAGGTATCCATGGTGATGCGTGCACGAGACTGACGCATACGCGTGAATTGAAGATTTGCTCAGCAACGCGTCCGCGTGACCGACGCATCCGCGTGACTTGCGAAGAAGACCAGCGACGCGTACGCGTGACTGACGCGTACACGTGACATGCGCCACATGTGGAAAAATGCAGAAAAACGCTGGGGGCGAACTCTGGGCTGTTTTGACCCATTTTCCAGCTCAGAAAACACAGATTAGAAGCTGCAGAATGGACAAATCAAGTGGTCCTCACCCATCAGCTGAAGATTTGTTAATTAATTCGAATTTAAATTCAAATCTTATTTTTAGGAAAAGATATTATTTTTAATTTTAGATAATTAGATTTTAAATTTATTAGGATTAGTTATAAATAGGATTTTAGATGCCATCAGATTGGAAGACAGTACATTTTTTTTACCAGAACCCTTATTTTTCTTCTCTGAACCATGAGCAACTAATCCTCCATTGTTAAGGTTAGGAGCTCTGTCTATTTGTATGGATTTATTCATTTGATGTTTCTAATTTAATCCATGTTTTGATTTATATTTCAATAATTGTTTTCGCTCTTTATTTTATGAATATGGGTGTAACAGAAGTATGACCCATATTCTAATTGAGTTCTTGTAAAACTTGGAAAAGCTCTTTACTTGAACAACAGCTTGAAAACATATTATACTGAATTTCTAATTGTTTGTATTTAATGGGATACATGACATATAATCCTCTTATTTTTGGATAATTAGGATTCTTTTGGCATATAAACTAGAAATTGATCCTCTCCCTCTAATTGGAATTAATTGACCAAGGAATTGGCAATTAATGAATTTTAGAGGAGACTAGGAAGGTCTCAGGAATTAGGGTCTAGTCACATATAGTTTGCCATAAATTAAATCTTACATAATTAAATTAGTTAGAAAGAAAAATTAATCCGGAAAAATAGATAACTCTGAAACCTTAACTATCTTCTCCATATTTTATTCCCAACTCATTGCTGCTTGCTTTCTGAAATTCTTAATTTACTGTAATGCTTTTTGAATACCAAAACACTCTCTTCTGCTTGTCTAACTAATCTTATCAAACGCTATTGTTGCTTAATCCATCAATCCTCGTGGGATCGACCTTTACTCACGTAAGGTATTACTTGGTACGACCCGGTGCACTTGCGGGTTAGTTTGTGGGTTGTAAAACACCACATCAAGTTTTTGGCGCCGTTGCCAGGGATTGACTATGATTAACAACTATTAGTTGTTTGGTTGCTTAGATTAGGTGTTTTATTTTTAATTTTATTAAAATCTATTTTTTTTTAAAAAAAATATTTCGAATTTTTTTTAATAAATAAATAGCACCAATATTTTTCTTAATTTCTGAAAGTAAGTTTGGTGTTACCTATTTATTATTTTTATTTATTTATTTATTTTATTTAGTATTATCTTTCTTTACATAGATTACCTCACTGGGAATTCTCTGCACTCTGACGTAGAGATTTTCATTCTTTCTTGTTTTCTGTTTGTTTATGCGCAGGAACAGAGACAAATAACATCTCTTAGGCTTTGATCCTGAACCTGAAAGGACTTTCAGACGACGTTTACAACAAGCAAGACTTTACAAGGCTGTAGAATCCACTATGGATCCGATTAATACTGAGAATGCTAATGCGGCAAACCCGAATGGGAATGAACAAAAAAAGAGAGTACTTGGTTCTTTCTCCACTCCTACAGCGGATCTGTATGGAAAGAGCATTGTGGTGCCTCCCATTGCTACGAACAACTTTGAGTTGAAGCCTCAACTAGTCACTCTGGTGCAACAAAACTGCCAGTATCACGGTCTTCCCCATGAAGACCCAAATCAAATTATTTCTAGTTTTCTGCAAATTTGTGATACTGTGAAGACAAATGGAGTAAACCCAGATGTGTACAAACTCATGCTCTTCCCGTTTGCTCTGACGGATGGAGCAAAGCTATGGCTAGATTCCCAACCCAAAGAGAGTTTGGATACTTGGAACAAGGTGGTTACTGAGTTTCTCACAAAATTTTTTCCACCAAAGAAGCTGACTAAGCTTAGGGTGGAGGTTCAGACCTTCAGGCAGAAGGATAGTGAGACTTTGTATGAAACTTGGGAGAGATACAAGCTACTGACTAGGCAATGCCCTCCGGACATGTTCTCCAAATGGACTCAACTAGATATCTTTTATGAAGGCTTGGGTGAAATGTCCAAGATATGCTTAGATAATTCTGCAGGAGGTTCATTGCATAAGAAGAAGAGACCGGAGGAGACTATTGAGCTTATTGAATTGGTTGCTAGCAACCAGTATTTATACTCATCTAATAGGAATCCTGTGAACTCTGAAACCCCTCAGAAGAGAAGCGTGCTGGAAGTAGAAGCTGTTAATGCTCTTCTTGCTCAAAACAAGCTGATGTCTCAGCAAATAAATCTACTTACTCAACAGATGGGTGGCATGCAAGTCTCAGTTATCAACACACAAAATTCGCCACAAGAAATCTCCTATGACATGGTAGGTAATTTTGTGCAAAATAATAATTATGATTATGCTCAACCCTCTTCTGAACAGGTGAATTACATGGGGAGTGGTCCTATGAATCCCAACAATGATCCATATTCTAAGACATACAATCAGGAGTGGAGAAATCACCCAAATTTTAGATGGAGGAATCAACCTCAGAGACCTCAGAACTTCAACAATAGTTCTCAAGGCGGTGTCCAGCATAATAATGATTTGGAAGCAATATTGACAGGTTTTAGACAGGAAACCAGAGCATCCATCAAGAACCTGGAGATTCAAATGGGTCAATTAGCCACAAAAGTCACTGAAATTGATCAGAGGACCACTAATGGCCTTCCTGGTAACACAATTCCATATCCAAGAGAGGAATGCAAAGCTATCACCGTGATAAGTGGACAAGTGACAAATACGGAGGCACAAGTTATGCAGGAAACCAGAGCTTCCATTAGAAATTTAGAGGTGCTAGTGGGCCAACTGAGCAAAACTCTAAAAGAAGGCTGACAAAGGACTACTGATGCTGTCGGATTCTGACCTCCCTGCACTCGAAATGGATTTTCTGAAACTACAGAAATCCAAATGGCGCGCTCTCAACGGCGTTGGAAATTAGACATCCAGAGCTTTCCAGCAATATATAATAGTCTATACTTTATTCGAGATTTAATGACGTAAACTGGCGCTCAACGCCAGTTCCATGCTACATTCTAGAGTCAAACGCCAGAAACACGTCACGAACCAGAGTTGAACGCCCAAAACACGTTACAACTTGGCGTTCAACCCCAAGAGAAGCCTCAGCTCGTGAATAGATCAAGCTCAGCCGAAACATACACCAAGTGGGCACCGGAAGTGGATTTATACATCAATTACTTACTCTTGTAAACCCTAGTAGCTAGTTTAGTATAAATAGAACTTTTTACTAGTGTATTAGCTATCTTTGGACGTTTAGTTCTTAGATCTGGGCGCTGGCCATTCGGCCATGCCTGGACCTTTCACTTATGTATTTTCAACGGTGGAGTTTCTACACACCATAGATTAAGGGTGTGGAGCTCTGCTGTACCTCAAGTTTTAATGCAATTACTACTATTTTCTATCCAATTCGATTTATTCCTGTTCTAAGATATTCGTTGCACTTCAACTTGATGAATGTGATGATCTGTGACACTCATCATCATTCTCACCTATGAACGCGCGTGACTGACAACCACTTCCGTTCTACCTTAGACCAGGCGCATATCTCTTGGATTCCTTGGTCAGAATCTTCGTTGTATAAGCTAGAATTGATGGCGGCATTCATGGGAATCTGGAAAGTCTAACATTGTCTGTGGTATTCTGAGTAGGATTCCGGGATTGATTGACTGTAATGAGCTTCAAACTCCTGAAGGCTGGGCGTTAGTGACAGACGCAAAAGAATCACTGGATTCTATTCCAACCTGATTGAGAATCGACAGATGATTAGCCGTGCTGTGACAGAGCATTTGGACCATTTTCACTGAGAGGATGGGATGTAGCCATTGACAACAGTGATGCCCTACATACAGCTTGCCATAGAAAGGAGTGATAAAAAACTGGAAGGAAGAAGTAGAAAAGCAGAGATTCAGAAGGAACACAGCACCTCCATACACCTATCTGAAATTCCCACCATTAAATTACATGAGTAACTTTATCTTTATTTTCTGTTTTATTTATTATTCGAAAACTCCATAACATTTACTATCCGCCTAACTGAGATTTACAAGATGACCATAGCTTGCTTCATACCAACAATCTCTGTGGGATCGACCCTTACTCACGTAAGGTATTACTTGGATGACCCAGTGCACTTGCTGGTTAGTTGTGTGGAGTTGTGACTAAGTTTGATTCACGTTTGAGAGCGCTACCAAGTTTTTGGCGCCATTGTTGATGATCACAATTTTGTGCACCAAGTTTTTGGCGCCGTTGTCGGGGATTGTTCGAGTATGGACAACTGAAGGTTCATCTTGTTGCTCAGATTAGGTAATTTTCTTTTTATTTTCCTTTCAAAAAAGTTTTCAAAAATCTTTCAAAAATTTTTTTTCTTTATTTTCGTTTTTCAAAAATATAATTTTCGAAAAAAATAATAAAAAAACAAAAAAAATCATAAAATCATAAAAACCAAAAATATTTTGTGTTTCATGTTTGAGTCTTGAGTCAATTTTTAAGTTTGGTGTCAATTGCATGCTTTAAAAAATTTTCTTGCATTTTTCAAAAATTCATGCATTCATGGTGTTCTTCATGATCTTCAAGTTGTTCTTGACAAGTCTTCTTGTTTGATCTTGATGTTTTCTTGTTTTGTGTTGTATGTTGTTTTTCATATGCATTTTTGCATTCATAGTGTCCATGCATTAAAGAAGTCTAAGTTTGGTGTCTTGCATGTTTTCTTTGCATCAAAAATTTTTCAAAAATATGTTCTTGATGTTCATCATGATCTTCAAAGTGTTCTTGGTGTTCATCTTAACATTCATAGTGTTCTTGCATGCATAATTGGTTTTGATCCAAAATTTTCATATTTTGGGTCATAATTTTGTTTTTCTCTCTCATCATTAAAAATTTAAAAATAAAAAATATCTTTTCCTTATTTCTCTCCAAATTTTCGAAAATTTGAGTTGACTTGGTCAAAAATTTTTAAAATTAGCTGTTTCTTACAAGTCAAGTCAAATTTTCAATTTTAAAAAATCTTATCTTTTTAAAACTTTTTCAAAAATTAAATCTTTTTCATTTTTCTTATTAATTTTCGAAAATTCTTTAAAATGTTTTTCAAAAAAATATTTTTCTTAAATTTATCTTAATTTTCGAAATTATGCTAACAATTAATATGATTGATTCAAAAATTTGAAGTTTGTTACTTTCTTGTTAAGAAAGGTTCAATCTTTAAATTCTAGAATCTTATCTTTTAGTTTCTTGTTAGTTACGTAATTAATTTTAATTTTAAAAATTAAATCTTTTCAATCCTATCTTTTTATCATATCTTCTTATCTTATCTTTTTATCATATCTTTTTCAAAATTTTATCTTTTTCAAAAATTTGATTTCAAAATATCTTATCTAACTTCTTATCTTCTTATCTTTTCAAATTTGATTTTAATATCTTTTTCAACTAACTATTTGACTTTTTGTTTGTTTCTTATCTTTTTCAAAACCACCTAACTACTTTTCTCTCTTTAATTTTTGAAAATATCTCATCTCTTTTTCAAAAATTCTTTTTAATTGTTTTAAATTTTAATTTTAATTATATCTTATCTTTAATTTTCGAAAATCATTAACTACTTTTTCAAAATTATTTTCGAATTCTCCCTCTCTTCTTTTCTTCGATTTATTTATTTATTTACTAACACTTCTCTTCACCTCTCTTCATCTCCAATCACTGCCTCTATCCTCACCCTTGTGATTGGATTCTCCACTCTTATTCCTTTCTTCTTCTACTAATAATAAGGATCCTCTTTGTCAAGATATAGAGGATTCCTCTTCCTTTTTCTTTTTCTCTTCTCTTTCATATGAGCAGGAATAAGGAAAAAGGCATCTTTGTTGAAGCTGATCCAGAACCTGAAAGGACTCTGAAGAGGAAACTAAGAGAAGCTAAATTACAACAATCTAGAGGCAACCTTTCTGAAATTTTCGAACAAGAGAAGGAGATGGCAGCCGAACCCAACAACAATAATGCAAGGAGGATGCTTGGTGATTTCACTAAACCAACATCCAAGTTTGATGGAAGAAGCATCTCAATTCCTGCCATTGGAGCAAACAATTTTGAGCTGAAACCTCAATTAGTTGCTTTGATGCAACAGAACTGCAAGTTTCATGGACTTCCATCTGAAGATCCTTATCAGTTTTTAATTGAGTTCTTGCAGATTTGTGAGACTGTTAAGACTAATGGAGTAGATCCTGAAGTCTACAGGCTCATGCTTTTCCCTTTTGCTGTAAGAGACAGAGCTAAATCATGGTTGGACTCACAACCTAAAGATAGCCTGGACACCTGGGATAAGCTGGTCACGGCCTTCTTGGATAAATTCTTTCCTCCTCAAAAGCTGAGCAAGCTTAGAGCGAATGTTCAGACCTTCAAGCAAAAAGATGGTGAATCCCTCTATGAAGCTTGGGAAAGATACAAGCAGATGACCAAAAAGTGTCCTTCTGACATGTTTTCAGAGTGGACCATATTAGATATATTCTATTATGGTCTATCTGAGTTTTTCAAGATGTCATTGGACCACTCTGCAGGTAGATCCATTCACCTAAAGAAAACGCCTGCAGAAGCTCAGGAACTTATTGACATGGTTGCAAATAACCAATTCATGTACACTTCAAAGAGGAATTCCGTGAATAATGGGACGCCTCAGAGGAAGGGAGTTCTTGAAATTGATGCTCTGAATGCCATATTGGCTCAAAACAAAGTGTTGACTCAGCAAGTCAACATGATTTCTCAAAGTCTGAATGGATGGCAAAATGCATCCAACAGCACTAAAGAGGCAACTTCTGAAGAAGAAACTTATGATCCTGAAAACCCTGCAATGGCAGAGGTAAATTACATGGGTGAACCTTATGAAAACACCTATAATTCATCATGGAGAAATCATCCAAATTTCTCATGGAAGGATCAACAAAAGCCTCAACAAGGCTTTAATAATGGTGGAAGAAATAGGCTCAGCAATAGCAAGCCTTTTCCATCATTTTCTCAGCAACAGATAGAGAATTATGAACAGAATATCTCTAACTTAGCAAACTTAGTCTCTGATTTGTCTAAGGCCACTTTAAGTTTCATGAATGAAACAAGGTCCTCCATCAGAAATCTGGAGGCACAAGTAGGCCAGCTGAGTAAGAAAATTACTGAAACTCCTCCTAATACTATCCCAAGCAATATAGAAGAGAATCCAAAGAGAGAGTGCAAGGCCATTGATATAGTTAATATGGCCGAATGTAAGGAGGAAGGGGAGGATGTGAGTCCCAATGAGGAAGACCTCATGGGACGTCTCTCAAACAAGAAGGAGTTCCTTATTGAGGACCTAAGGGAATTTGAGGCTCATATAGAGACCATAGAGATTTCACTAAATCTCCTTCTGCCATTCATGAGCTCTAAAGACTATTCTTCCTCAGAAGAGGATGAAGATGTGACTGGAGAGCAAGTTGCTCAATATCTAGGAGCCATCATGAAGCTGAACGCCAAGTTGTTTGGTAATGAGACTTGGGAAGGTGAACCTCCCTTGCTCATTAGTGAACTAGATACATGGGTTCAGAAAACTTTACCTCAAAAGAGACAAGATCTTGGTAAATTCTTAATACCCTGTACCATAGGCACCATGACCTTTAACAAGGCTCTGTGTGATCTAGGGTCAGGCATAAACCTTATGCCACTCTCTGTAATGGAGAAACTGGGGATTATTGAGGTACAGCCTGCCTTATTCTCATTACAATTGGCAGACAAGTCAGTAAGACAAGCTTATGGATTAGTAGAGGACGTGTTAGTAAAGGTTGAAGGTCTTTACATCCCTGCTGATTTCATAATCTTAGACACTAGGAAGGAAGAAGATGAATGCATCATCCTTGGAAGACCTTTCCTAGCCACAGCAGAAGTTGTGATTGATGTTAACAGAGGAGAATTAGTCCTTCAATTGAATGGGGACTACCTTGTGTTTAAGGCACAAGGCTCTTCCTCTGCAACCATAAAGAGGCATAGTAAGCTTCTCTCAATACAGAGTCAAACAAAGCCCCTACAATCAAACTCTAAGTTTGGTGTTGGGAGGCCACAACCAAACTCTAAGTTTAGTGTTGAGAAGCCCCCACATTCAAACTCTAAGTTTGGTGTTGGGAGGCCCTCATCATGCTCTAAACATCTGTGAGGCTCCATGAGAGCCCACTGTCAAGCTATTGACATTAAAGAAGCGCTAATTGGGAGGTAACCCAATTTTTATTTATATTATTTTATTTTATTTTCATTGTTCTTTTATGTTTTATTAGGTTCATGATCATGTGGAGTCACGAAAAAATATTAAAATAAAAAACAGCAGAAGAAAAATCACACCCTAGAGAAAGGACCTACTGGTGTTTAAACGCCAGTAAGGAGCATCTGGCTGGCGTTCAATGCCAGAACAGAGCATGGAGCTGGCGCTGAACACCAGAAACAAGCATGGAACTGGCGTTCAACGCCAGAAACAAGCATGGAACTGGCGTTCAACGCCAGAAACATGCTGCAGTTGGGCGTTGAACGCCGAGAACATGCATCACCTAGGCGTTTAAACGCCAGAATTGCATGCAAAGACATTGTACATGCCTAATTGGTGCAGGGATGTAAATCCTTGACACCTCAGGATTTGTGGACCTCATATGATCCCCACCTACCTCACCCTCTCTCTCTTCATTCACGGTCATCCCTTCTGTTTTTCATTCACCACTCACATCCAATCCACTCTTCCCCATACACCCCACCTACCTTAAAAATTCAAAATCTCTTTCCCACCCAATCCCACCCATATAGCCGAATACACACATCACTCAATCTCCTCCATATCTTCTTCTTCTTCTTCTTCTATTCTTTCTTCTTTTGCTCGAGGGCGAGCAACATTCTAAGTTTAGGTGTGGTAAAAGCATAGATTTTTGCTTTTCCATAACCATTGATGGCACCTAAGGCCAGAGAAACCTAAAAAAAAAAATAAGAAGAAAAAGGGAAGACAATTGCTTCCACCTCTAAGTCATGGGAGATGGAGAGATTCATCTCAAGGGTTCATAGCTCAATGGTAGAACATTTGACTGCAAATCAAGAGATCCCTGAGATACCTCAGGGGATACATTTTCCTCCACACAATTATTGGGAGCAACTAAAGGATAGGAGCACCAAAATCACTAGGGATCATGCAACAGAAGCAAGGAAGAGACATAGAGAAGCTCAAAGAGCACCATTGGTTCTTCAAGAAGAGGATGCCACCCTCACTAAGGTGGACTCGTTCCTTAATCTCCTTGCTCTTATTTTTCTATTTTTTTTATTTTTATGCTTCATGTGTGTTTATGTTTTGTGTCTCTACCTCATGATCATTAGTATTTAGTAACTATGTCTTAAAGCTATGAATAATTCCATGAATCCTTCACCTTTCTCAAATGAAAAATGTTTCTAAATCAAAAGAACAAGAAGTACATAAGTTTCGAATTTATCCTTGAATTTGGTTTAATTATATTGATGTGGTGACAATACTTTTTGTTTTCTGAAATGAATGCTTGAACAGTGCATATTTTTGATCTTGTTGTTTATGAATGTTAAAATTGTTGGCTCTTGAAAGAATGATGAACAAAGAAAAATGCTGTTGATAATCTGAAAAATCATGAAATTGATTCTTGAAGCAAGAAAAAGCAGTGAATAGCAAAAGCTTGCGAAAAAAAAAAGAAAAAAAAGAGAAAAAGCAAGTAGAAAAATCCAATAGCCCTTAAAACCAAAAGGCAAGGGTAAAAAGGATCCAAGGCTTTGAGCATCAATGGATAGGAGGGCCCAAGGAAATAAATCCAGGCCTAAGCGGCTAAATCAAGCTGTCCCTAACCATGTGCTTGTGGCATGCAGGTCCAAGTGAAAAGCTTGAGACTGAGTGGTTAAAGTCGTGATCCAAAGCAAAAAAAGTGTGCTTAAGAGCTCTGGATACCTCTAACTGGGGACTCTAGCAAAGCTGAGTCACAATTTGAAAAGGTTCACCCAGTCATGTGTTTGTGGCATTTATGTATCCGGTGGTAATACTGGAAAACAAAATGCTTAGGGCCACGGCCAAGACTCATAAAAGTAGCTGTGTTCAAGAATCAACATACTTAACTAGGAGAATCAATAACACTATCCGAAATTCTAAGTTCCTAGAGAAGCCAATCATTCTAAACTTCAAAGGAAAAAGTGAGATGCCAAAACTGTTCAGAAGCAAAAAGCTACAAGTCCCGCTCATCTAATTAGAATTAATATTCATTGATATGTTGAAATTTATAGTATATTCTCTTCTTTTTATCCTATTTGATTTTCAGTTGCTTGGGGACAAGCAACAATTTAAGTTTGGTGTTGTGATGAGTGGATAATTTATATGCTTTTTGGCATTATTTTTAGGAAGTTTTTAGTATGATCTAGTTACTTTTAGGGATATTTTCATTAGTTTTTATGCTAAATTCACATTTCTGGACTTTACTATGAGTTTGTGTATTTTTCTGTGATTTCAGGTATTTTCTGACTGAAATTGAGGGACCTGAGCAAAACTCTGAAAGAAGGCTGACAAAAGACTACTGATGCTGTCGGATTCTGACCTCCCTGCACTCGAAATGGATTTTCTGAAGCTACAGAACTCTAAATAGCGCGCTCTCAATGGCTTTGGAAATTATACATCCAGAGCTTTCCAGAAATATATAATAGTCTATACTTTATTCGAGATTTCATGACGTAAACTGGCGCTCAACGCCAGTTCCATGCTGCATTCTGGAGTCAAACGCCAGAAACACGTCACGAACCAGAGTTGAACGCCCAAAACATGTTACAACTTGGCGTTCAACCCCAAGAGAAGCCTCAGCTCGTGAATAGATCAAGCTCAGCCGAAACATACACCAAGTGGGCACCGGAAGTGGATTTATACATCAATTACTTACTCTTGTAAACCCTAGTAGCTAGTTTAGTATAAATAGAACTATTTACTAGTGTATTAGCTATCTTTGGACGTTTAGTTCTTAAATTTGGGGGCTGGCCATTTGGCCATGCCTGGACCTTTCACTTATGTATTTTCAACGGTGGAGTTTCTATACACCATAGATTAAGGGTGTGGAGCTCTGCTGTACCTCAAGTTTTAATGCAATTACTACTATTTTCTATCCAATTCGATTTATTCCTGTTCTAAGATATTTGTTGCACTTCAACTTGATGAATGTGATGATCCGTGACACTCATCATCATTCTCACCTATGAACGCGCGTGACTGACAACCACTTCCGTTCTACCTTAGACCGGGCACATATCTCTTGGATTCCTTGATTAGAATCTTCGTGGTATAAGCTAGAATTGATGGCGGCATTCATGGGAATCCGGAAAGTCTAACCTTGTCTGTGGTATTCCAAGTAGGATTCCGAGATTGAATGACTGTGACGAGCTTCAAACTCCTGAAGGCTGGGCGTTAGTGACAGACACAAAAGAATCACTGGATTCTATTCCAACCTGATTGAGAACCGACAGATGATTAGCCGTGCTGTGACAGAGCATTTGGACCATTTTTACTGAGAGGATGGGATGTAGCCATTGACAACAGTGATGCCCTACATACAACTTGCCATAGAAAGGAGTGATAAAAAACTGGAAGGAAGAAGTAGAAAAGCAGAGATTCAGAAGGAACACAGCACCTCCATACACCTATCTGAAATTTCCACCATTGAATTACATGAGTAACTCTATCTTTATTTTCTATTTTATTTATTATTCGAAAACTCCATAACATTTACTATCCGCCTAACTGAGATTTACAAGATGACCATAGCTTGCTTCATACCAACAATCTCCTTGGGATCGACCCTTACTCACGTAAGGTATTACTTGGACGACCCAGTGCACTTGCTGGTTAGTTGTGCAGAGTTGTGACTAAGTGTGATTCACGTTTGAGAGCGCTACCAAGTTTTTGGCGCCATTGTTGATGATCACAATTTCGTGCACCAATGAGACAGTAGTCCTGACTAAGGAATGCAGTGCCGTAATTCAGAATAACTTGCCAAGTAAGATGCCATATCCAGGGAGCTTTCAAATTCCATGCACCATTGAGAGCACCACCTTTGAGAAAGCCCTGTGTGATTTAGGGACAAGCATAAATCTAATGCCCTTATCTGTGATGAAGAAACTGCAAATCCAAGAGGCACAACCCACAAAGATAGCATTACAAATGGCAGATAAATCTATGAAGTCTGCATACATATTAGTGGAAAATATCTTGATTAAAGTGGGTAAATTCCTCTTCCCAGCAGACTTTGTGATTCTTGACACATGAGAGGATGAGAATGCCTCTATAATTCTAGGAAGACCATTCCTAGCCACTGAAAGAGCTCTGATTGATGTAGAATGGTTGAATTAGTGCTTAGAGTGCATAATGAGCAACTAGTCTTTCATGTCTTCAAAGATATACATTCAACAGGTGAAGAAGAGAGGTACATGCAGACTGAGCTTATTGATCCAACCCTTCAAAAACCCCTTGATGATACACAACAGAATCTGCAGCTCAAACTTCCCTTGGCAATAATCAATAAAATTCCTCCTGACATTAAACCTAAGTTTGGTGTTGGGAATGCATCATCTACCAAGGAGGAGGTTCCTAAAAAGAAGAAAGTACCCAGAGGATAGAGAAACAAAAAGATCCCCACTGAAAGTTTCTTCCCAGGAATGAAGGTAGTGTTGACCAGCAATCCAGCATGGATTTATACAGTAATCAGAATCCTCTCTCTGGAGCATATTGAGCTATGTTATGGAGACACAGGAAAGAAGTTCAAAGTAAGGGGAGAAGAGCTGAGCCCCTATGATCCTCCTTCTTAGAGGAGCTGACCGTCAAGCTAGTGACGATAAAGACGCACTTGTCAGGAGGCAACCCGATAATTTTGTATCCTTAGCTATTTTTATTTTTTCGTAGTAGTAGTTTTCTTATTTATTTTATTTTTATTGAGTTCTTACTAATTTTTTGATCATGCAGCTATGTTATTCCAGGAACCAAACACCTCAAGCTAAAAAAAGCGCACACGATGCGCAAGCGTCACTGATGCGAACGCGTCAATCATGTGTGTGTGAAAAACAAAATTGATAGAGAGTTGCGCGGGAGTGGTGCTAAACCCATGCTTGGCGCACAAACATGACCGCGCGTACGCGTACTCCACGCGTGCGCGTCGTTTGCACTTATCGCCATCCATGCGTGCGCGTCATTGACGCGTACGCGTGACCTGCAAAATCAACGTAAAAAAGTGTTTGGGTAGAGAGTTGTGCTGGCTTGGGGCTGGAAGCGTGCTAGAGGCAAAAATTTACTCACGCGTACGCATCCCTGACGCGTGCGCGTCATTTGCATAAATGGTCCCTCATACGAAATTGTTGGTTCCCAAGCCACGCGAACAGAGAGTTGTGCGTGCGCGCAGCTGGCATCGCGCGAATCGCACAAAACCCATGGCACGCAGACGCGTGCCTGACGCTAACGCGTTATTAAGAAAATTCGTGACCCACGCGTACGCGTGCTGCACGCGTACGCGTCGCCTTCGCCGTACAATTTTCACTTTTCTTTCTCTCTCTCCCAATCCTAATTCTCTCTTGTTCTTTTATCTTTATATTCTTCTTTCCTCTCACTATTTGTTTTTATTTTCAGTTCTTATTTGATTGAGGATAAGCAAACCTTTAAGTTTGGTGTTGACGCTGTGCTTATGGGTTCTCTGGCACAAAAGGGAGGCGAATCATCTTCACGGAGGAGCATAACCTGAAGAATAAAGCGACCGCTAGGATAACTAAGGTGGTTGAGTTCCTTTTATTTTTTTTATTCCTCCCCTCTTTTTCTATGTTATGTTCCGGTTTTCTACTATTTTGCTTTGTTTGTTGCATGATCCTTTATTAGTTAGAATCCTAGCACTAGTTTAGTTTTTCCTTAAATGCTTTAATTCTGAAAAGATGTCTCATGTATTACCCACTAAGCTTGAATTCAAATAAAAAATACAGAAGTGATGTATTGCATGAGAAATTGAGTTAATTTTAAGAGTAGTCTTATTTACTTAAATGTGGTGGTATTAATTGTAATTCTAAATGCATGATATGAACAGTGCATATTTGAATTTGAATCAAGGGATGTTGATGTATAAGGAACAGGAATTTAGATAATTATTATGACTTCTCTGAAATAAACAAAAATTTAATCCTTGAAGCAAAAGAAACAGCAAAAGAAAAAAAATATATAAATAAATAATAATAAAAGCAAATTCCAAGGCTCTGAGCATCAATGACTAGGGAGGTTAGACATGATTAAAAGCTCAAAGAGTTGTTTCCCTAGTCATATGCTTGTGGTGTGATTGTGTCAAGTAATCCTTGAGACAGAACACTTAGAGTCGAAACCAAGTGCGTTTAACAGAGTATGCCAAAGGCTTTGAGCACCACTGTCTGGGAGTAACTGAAAGAAAAATCAGGACTCAAATAGAGTCCCCCAGTTAAGTGCTTGTGGTGTTTCTGTGTCAAGTAATCCTTGAGACAAAATATTTAAAGTCACGGCTAGGCTCAAGGTGCAAAGCACCAAAGAAAAAATTAAATTAAAGTAATTTTGTTGTATTCAAGGATTAAACTGAAATGTAAAGATCAGAGAACTCATAATATTATCCGGATTCTAAATTCTGAATGACAATGACATCCTCCTGATTCAAAGGAGAGTGAGATGTCAAACCTATCCAGGATTACAGTTATAAAACCCACTATAAAAAGAGACATGAGCTTAATCGAACTTTCATTCTCATGCAAATTCACATTCTAAGCTTATATTAGTTTTAGTTGCTTGAGGACAAGCAACAGTTTAAGTTTTGTGTTGTGATGCGTGAGCATCTTTTCTATCTTTTCCTAGTGAATTTGCATGGATTTTGTTGAGTTTAATCAAGAATTAATTATATTTTAGCCACTATGGATGCTATTTTTGAGTTTTGTGCAATATTGTTTATTTTAGGTAGCATTCGGCGAAATTTGATGGAGTTTTTGCAGCACAAGAATCAAAGGAGATGGCTACGAGGAGCGACGCGTACGCATGCCTGACGCGTGCGCATGATTTGGAGGTATCCATGGAGACGCGTGCACGAGACTGACGCGTACGCGTGAATTGAAGATTTGCTCAGCGACGCGTCCGCGTGACTTGCGAAGAAGACCAGCGACGCGTACGCGTGACTGACACGTACGCGTGACATGCGCCACGTGTAGAAAAACGCAGAAAAATGCTGGGGGCGAACTCTGGGTTGTTTTGACCCAATTTCTAGCCCAGAAAACACAGATTAGAAGCTGCAGAATGGACAAATCAAGTGGTCTCCACCCATCAGCTGAAGATTTGTTAATTAATTCAAATTTAAATTCAAATATAATTTTTAAGAAAAGATATTATTTTTAATTTTAGATAATTAGATTTTAAATTTATTAGGATTAGTTATAAATAGGATTTTAGATGCCATCAGATTGGAAGACAGTACAATTTTTTTACCAGAACCCTTATTTTTTTTCTCTGAACCATGAGCAACTAATCATCCATTGTTAAGGTTAGGAGCTCTGTCTATTTGTATGGATTTATTCGTTTGATGTTTCTAATTTAATCCATGTTTTGATTTATATTTCAATAATAGTTTTCGCTCTTTATTTTATGAATATGGGTGGAACGGAAGTATGACCCATATTCTAATTGAGTTCTTGTAAAACTTGGAAAAGCTCTTTACTTGAACAACAGCTTGAAAACATATTATACTGAATTTCTAATTGTTTGTATTTAACGGGATACGTGACATATAATCCTCTTATTTTTGGATAATTAGGATTCTTTTGGCATATAAACTAGAAATTGATCATCACCCTCTAATTGGAATTAATTGACCAAGGAATTGGCAATTAATGAATTTTAGAGGAGAATATGAAGGTCTAAGGAATTAGGGTCGAGTCACATATAGTTTGCCATGAATTAAATCTTACATAATTAAATTAGTTAGAAAGAAAAATTAATCTGGAAAAATAGATAACTCTGAAACCTTAACTATCTTCTCCATATTTTATTCCCAACTCATTGCTGCTTGCTTTCTGAAATTCTTAATTTACTGTAATGCTTTTTGAATACCAAAACACTCTCTTCTGCTTGTCTAACTAATCCTATCAAATGCTATTATTGCTTAATCCATCAATCCTCGTGGGATCGACCCTTACTCACGTAAGGTATTACTTGGTACGACCTGGTGCACTTGCCGGTTAGTTTGTGGGTTGTAAAACACCGCATCAGTCATCGGTGGTGGTGGCTGCCAGAAGGAGTTAGAAGAAGAAGGGAAAGGAAAATAAATGAAAATGGGGGAAGGGGAAGAAACAGGGCAGCACGCCCTTCAATTCATGTTGCGGAGGTCACACGTACGTGAGAGGCACGTGTACGCGTGATGCATAGTTGTGCCCAACGCACAGCAGTCGCATGGTATTGGCACAATAGCTCTAACGCACTGTCTAAGTGTCGCGTGTACGCAGGAGGCATTCGTATACGTGACTTGCAGTTGTGCCCAACGCGTAGTAGTCACATGGTACGGACACAACAAGCCAAACTCTCTATCTATGTGTTGCGCGTACATGGGAGACAAGCGTACACGCAACCCCTCCTTTTTAAAGAATACATACAATGGCAATTTTAACATCTTAGCAACAAAATAGCACAAATAATCAAAATGACCAAACTAATAAAAAAAACCAAACTAACCAAGCTAACAACAATGAAATCCTCATAAAACACTCATAATTCAAATCCAACTAAACAAACTCAAGAAATCCAACCAAAGAGATGAGAACTAAACATAAGAAGTTATGCACAAGGAAGATCATACCATGGTGGAGTATCTCCCATCGAACACTTTTCTTTAACGTCCTTAAGTTGGATGGTCATAAAGCTCAATTTTCTTCTTTGGGAGGATCCTTCAAATGAAAGATCTCCAACTCCTTGTTACCTTTGGGCTTGACACCATGATAAAGTTTAAGCCGGTGACCGCATACTTTGAGGAAGCTAGGGCTTGAGGGATGGCTAAAGTGAATAACACCATAGGGCTCAACCTTTTCTACTGTATAAGGGCCTTCCCATCTTGACCACAACTTTTCGTGCATCAATCTCAACCTTGAGTTGTATAGAAGCACTTTGTCACTAACTCTAAACTCTTTTCTCTTGAGATGACAGTCATGCACCACTTTGGCTTTTTCCTTGTAAAGTCTAGAGTTCTTATATGCTTCCAACCTTAAGCACTCCAATTCTTCTAGCTGCAACTTTCTTTCAACTTCGGCCTTTCCCAAACCCAAATTGCACTCTTTCACGGTCCAATATGCCTTGTGCTCGATGATGAGTCCACATTTTACGATATATTTTAGCTTGAATTGGATGGATTTCATCATAAGAACTCACACTTATTCACTAAAATAGCATGCTTTTGAGATTTCTTCCTAAATTGTGCTTAAATATGAAAACATGCTCTTTTGTGCTTAATTTTAGTTAATTTTATTCACTTTAATCCCATTTGGTGCCTTGATGTATTTGTTAAGTGATTTTAGGTTCCCATGGCAATTATGGGTTGAATAAGTGAGGAAAAGACCATGCAAAAGGGAAGAATTCAAGAAATGAAGGATTTGGAAAGCTGCCAACCCTAACCTCTCAGTACTAAATTGGTCATAACTTGAGCTATAGAGATCCAAATGAGGCGGTTTTAGCGGCATTGGAAAGCTAACGTCTTGAGCTTCAAAATGATATATAATTTGCTATAGTGAACTAAGTTGAAGTGTGCGTACGCACATAATTTGTGCGCACGCACAGGTCAGGATTCAGCAAGTGTGCGGATGCACACATCTGTGCGTCTGCACAAGTCCTTGCACGTGAGCTCATTAATTGGAAACCGCTGGAGGCAATTTCTGGGCCCCAAAACCCAATCCAACTCATTTCTGAAGCTATTTAAGGCCAAATTGAAGATGGATGAAGGGGGGCAATTATGTTTAGCTTTTATTATGTTTTCTCTTAGTTTCTAGAGAGAGAAGCTCCCCCTTCTATCTAGAATTAGGATTAGTTAGTTTAATTTCTTGTAATTTCTACTTTTAATTCTTGTTTTTATTTACTTTCATTGTCATTTATTGTTATTGCACCTTTATCTTCTCCATCTCTTTTGTTATTTTCTCTTTTATGTCAATTTTCATGTTTATGGATAATTTGTTAATTTTACCTTCAATTAATGCAATTTTATGTTTCCTTGTCATTTATTGTTTTCTCTAGTTGTTATTGTTATTTTCTTGCTTTGGTAGTTTTAGAATTTATTTTATTGTAATTTAATATTATTTTATTTTCATGCACACCAAGTGTTTGATAAAATGCTTGGCTTAGTTTTCAATTAGTTTTTATCCACTCTTGGCTTGAAATTGTTGGTTTTGGTGATCCTTGAGTCATTGATGTCCATTCTTGTTTGATACATTAGAGTAGTTAGTTGATTTGGTTTTCCTTGACTCTATATGACCCCTTAGTGTTGACATAGGACTTAGGGATTAAAATCAACTATGCCTATTTGACTTATCCTCGATGTTAGGGTTGACTAAATAGGATTAACTCTTCATAATCATGATGTGTTTGTGGTCAATGACTAGGATAGGTAATCTTAGCTCTCAATTACTTGCCAAGATGTTTCTTGCATTTCAAGTTTCCTTTCCTTGCATTTAATTGCTTTGACCTTTATTGCTTTTCATTTAATTTCTTGCATGTTTACTTTTCACACTCTCGGTTGAAAAATTGGATGTTTGGGTGGAATCGAGTTGTGGATGTCCATTCCGCATTGTGTGGGAATAGTTAATTGATTTAGTTTCCATTGACGCTAGTCTTTCACTAAGTAATTGGTGAGTTGACTAGGACTTATGGATTGAGATCAATTACACTCTTTTGACTAATTCTCAAGAAGGATTGACTAGTTTGGATTGATTCCACACAATTGCCATGTTTGTGGTCAACAACTAGGATAGGAATCCCTAATGACCCAATTCTTGCCAAGAGTCTTTTTTAGCATTTAATTTCCATTTTCATTGCTTTTACTTGCTTTGACTTTTACTTTCTTGCCTGCTAAGTTACTTCATTGCTATTTACATTTTTTGCTCTCTTACTTGCATTCATAATTCCCCATGCTCTCTCTCTTATAGCCAATAAATGTACATTTCATTGCAACTCCTAGGGAGAACGACCCGAGGTTGAATTACTCTCGATCTCGGTTATTATAATTTGAATTTAAAACATTTGATGTAGGAATTAATTGTTGGTCTAGACTATACTTTCAACGATGGAATTCTATTTTGTGGAAATCAAGATCGACGATAAATTCCTATTCATCACTCAACTTCCACCAGAAGGTGACACGCTTTTCCATAGACCAACCGGAATGGACTCATGCCTATTGGTGTTTTATAGGCCGTCCGGTAAGCCCACAAAGCATTTCTGAGTCTAGAACTCCAGTCCCTTATGAGTTTTCACAAACTTTTCCAAAATCTGCTTAATCTCTCGGTTGGAAACCTCAGCTTGACCGTTAGTTTGGGGATGGTAGGCAGTGGCCATCTTATGAATAATATCGTACTTCTACATTAATGCTGCTATTCTTTTGTTGCAAAAATGTTAACCTTGTCGCTCACGATTGTTCGTGGTGATCCAAAACGGAAAATAAGATGATTTCTCACAAAAGAGACAACAATGTTAGCATCATCAGTGCAGGTTAAAATTGCTTCCACTCATTTAGAAACATAATCAATGGCTAACAGAATATACAGAAATCTATTTGAATTTGGGAATGGACCCATGAAGTCAATTTCCCAAACATAAAAAATCTCACAAAATAACATAGGTTATTGAGGTATTTCATCCCTCTTAGATGCACTACCAAATCTTTGGTACTGATGGCATGAGGTTCAAAAGAGGGTTGCATCTTTAAATAGGGTTAGCCACCAAAATTCATAGTCTAATTCCTTCCTTGCTGTTCTTTGAGGCCCAAAGTACCTACCACTTTCAGAAGAGTGGCACACCTCTAATATAGATTGAAATTCTGATTGAGACACACACTTCCTAATCACTTGATTGGCCCTACATCTCCACAAGTAAGGATCATCCCAGATATAGTACTTGGATTCGCTTTTCAGCTTGTCCCTTTGGTTCTTAGAAAAATATGGAGGAAATGTGTGGCCTACCAAGTAATTAGCAATTGATGCAAACCATGGAGTAACTTGAGAAATTGCTTGCAAGGTGTCTAAAGGAAAAGAATCATTGATGGGGGTGGAATCAAACTTCAAATGTTCAAGGCGGCTCAAGTGGTTCGTCACTAAATTTTATGATCCATTCCTATCTTTAATTTCTAAGTCAAACTCTTGCAAGAGCAATATCTATTGGATCAATCTAGGTTTAGACTATTTCTTTGCCAAAAGATATTTCAAAGCCGCATGATCTGAATATACTACCACCTTAGAACCAAGTCAATAGGCTCGGAATTTATCCAAAGCGAAAACAATTGCCAATAACTCTTTTTCGGTGGTAGTATAATTGGATTGTGCACTATCCAGAGTCTTAGAAGCATAGGCTACAACATAAGGATCCTTACCATCGTGCTGTGCAAGCGCGGCCCCCACTGCATGGTTAGATGCATCACACATACTCTCGAATGGGCTACTCCAATTTAGTCCTCGTACTAGGAGAGCTTTGGTAAAGGCATCCTTTAGCGCATCAAACGCTTCCTTGCAAGCATCATTGAAATCAAACTCCATATCCTTCTGAAACAAGCAAGAAAGAGGTAGAGCAACCTTACTAAGTTCTTGATAAACCGCCAGTAAAAACCTGCATGACCAAGAAACGCACGGACTTCCCTTACAAAAGAGGGATAAGATAAACCAGAAACAACCTCAACTTTAGTAGGATCAACAGATATACCATTACTAGAAACAATGTGTCCTAGGATAATACCTTGTTTCACTATAAAATAACATTTTTCAAAATTTAGTACAAGGTTTTAACTAGCACATCTTTCTAATATTTAGCTAAATTATCCAAGCAAAGATCAAATGAGTTTCCATACACACTAAAGTCATCCATGAAAATTTTCATACAATGCTCAAGAAAATCAGAAAAGATGCTAGTCATGCACCTTTGGAACGTCGCAGGTGTATTGCATAAGCCAAATGGCATTCTCTTGTATGCATACGTTCCAAAGGGGCATGTAAACATAGTCTTCTCTTGATCTTCAGGAGCTATGTGAATATGAAAATAACCAGTGTAACCATCTAGGAAATAATAGTGCAATTTACCTAACAACTGGTCAAGCATTTGATCAATGAACGAAAATGAATAGTGATCTTTCTTGGTTGCTAGATTCAAGCGCCTGTAATTAATACAAACTCTCCATGAGTTTTGCACTTTAGTCACCATGACCTCTCCACTTTCAGTCTTAACCATGGTAACACCCGACTTCTTGGGCACCACTTGCACCAGGCTAACTCACTCGCTATCCGAAATAGGATAGATGATATCAGCCTCCAAAAGTCGAGTGACCTCCTTTTTAACAACCTCCATGATGGTGGGGTTCAACCTCCTTTAGGATTGACGAACGGGTTTGGCTCCGTCTTCTAGAAAAATATGGTGCTTACAAGTGCGCGGGCTTATACTCACAATATTCACTAGACTCCACCCTATAGTCTTCTTGTGTCTTCTCAACACTTCAAGCAACTTCTCTTCTTATTCGGAGGTGAGCTCCTTTACAATTATCACCGGGAGCTTTTGATTATCATCAAGAAAGGCATACTTTAAATAGAGAGGTAGAGGTTTCAACACATTACTCAACTCATGACTCGGCACATTATTATCCGGCAACATTGAATGTGGCAAAGTATCTTCATCATAATCATTGGATTTCCCACACTTACACCTTTATCCAAATTCATCTCATCAAAGGTCTCATTGTGAACTTCAGCTACAACTTTATCAATAATGTCACACCGAAAGATAGAGTGATCCTCCGGCGGATGTTTCATTGCTTCATCTAAGTTAAAGCTTACGGCCTTTCCGTCAATCTCAAATGAATAAGTACCCGAAAAGGCATCAAGTTTAAACTGAGAGGTTTTCAAGAATGACCTTCCTAACAAGATGGATGAAGGTCTCCCAGAATTATTTAGAGGCATCTCAAGGATATAAAAATCAATCGAAAAAATCAATCCTTTGATGTTCACCAAAACATCCTTCGCAATACCAACCATAGAAATTATGTTCTTGTTGGCTAGTACAACACGTGCCACCGACCGCTTCAATGGTGGAAGATTCAATTCATCATAAACCGAAAGTAGCATAATACTTATGCATGCTCTAAGGTCACACATACAATCAATAAATTGAACACCACCAATGGTACAAGAGACTAAACAAGGTCCAGGAACTCTACACTTTTCAGAAATAGCCTCCATTAGAGAAGAAATAAAACTCTCCAAAAGAATAGTTTCTAAATCATTGATCCTTTCCTTGTTAATGTATAAATCCTTTAAAAATTTGGCATATTTAGAAACTTGGCGAATTGTATCAAAAAGAAAAATCGTTACTTCAATTGTGTAATTTACCAATCGCACAATCAGACAATTGGATAATATTTTTTCAAAGCAATTTATTCAAGTAATTTATTCCAGCCAAAAACAACAAAATTACTTAGAAGATAATAAAAAATATATTAAAGTATTTTATCAATTTTTAAAATTTTATCAAATTTATAATTAAGTTTTTATAATTTAAAAATTAATTAAATTCTTACTGCGTCAAAAATATTTAGATTAATAGAATATTATTTCTTTCTAAATTAAAAATACCTATTTTTAAACATTAAATTTTTAAATAAAACTGAATTTCTAAATTTAAATGTCCCTCTCATTTCATGCCATAAAAAACTAATTATAAAATTTAAATCCGTGTAGGAATCCAATTTAAAATTTTTAAACTATAGGAACTTAATTATAAATTTAGTAAAAGTAAAACTATAAAAATTAATAGAGTAATTTAATATAAAAAATAACACAAAATAGTTTAAAATTATTTTATTTTATATGTTTAATAAGGTAAACTGGTAATTAAAAAATATAAAATAAACTAATTAAATTATAATTCAAAACTGACCAATCAATCAAACTGACAAATAATCAAAGATTAAAGTTCTGATATTAAAAAAAATAGTGTAGTAAAATAAGAAATAAAAATATATATTTATTTGCTTAAATAAAGAATTGAAAAAGCCAAACAAAAAATAACAAAAGTAGATCCATGTTTTGCTCGTTTTGTAGGCATGTAACAGAAAGAACGATTAAAGTCGATTTTGCCACATTCAAAGTTTAGAATTTAGAAACATTCAATTCACACAAACTAACTCCCGAAAATGCAGCACACATGAACAAACCCCTTCAGCATTTGCGTGCATCTCCAACTCTACCTCCATCTTCCCCCTCCAATCCAAACTCATTTTGTTCCTTTAAGTTCACACACAAAGCATCGTTCAAAATGGAAAATATTAACGGTTTGTTTTGTAGATTACATATTTATACAAATAATATTATATCACTGCAGGGCCATGAAGGTGGTGGTAGAAAATTTGACAGGAACATTGTTCTATGTCCAAGTGAAAAATGATGCCACGATTCACGATCTAAAGAGAGAAATTGAAGCCCAACAGAAGCTACCTTTTGAACGTTTAATCCTTGTTGTCGATGCTGATCATAGCCCTTTGATGAGCAAAGAGGAAGAAGAAAGAGTTTCTCTTGCTGAATATGGAGTCCAAGATGGATCTCACGTATACCTTTTTCTCAACCCTGTTGATGATAATAATAATAATAACAATAATCATCCTACTGATCAAGTCATATTCAATTTACCAGATGTTTTTATTGGTCAAACCAATTAAATGTAACCATTTCTCCTTCAATAGTCATAATTTTCTTATACTCAATGGATTCTTGAAATCTTATTTGATCTTTAGAATTTAGAATGATAGATGTATGATGGGGTCAGTTAAATTATTGATATTCCCACAGTTATGTTATTAATTTGCTTAGTAACATTCTTTCTCATCACACGTTGATGACGATACTGGTGGGTAAGTAAATGACATAAGTAATGTTCAATAAGATGATTGATTTGCATTGTAGCTTGATATAGAATTGAATAAATATTATATTACGAACTTAAATTGATTAACTAATTTAGCGAATAAAATAAAGTTAATTTTGTAATTACGTGAAAAGTATATATAATGCCAAATAATTCTAGATCTAGTAGTTGGTATTAGTATTTCCATTTTTGTTTTAAGTACTAGCTTGTTGTCAAGTGTGGTACACCACTCTCAATAATTTAATTTATCTCTTGCATTTTCATTTCAATTTTAAAATTACAGTATCATCTGGTAAAATGAATACGGATTCCTTTAAGCAAAAACTTAAACTAAAAAATAAAAACCAGTAAAAAAGAATTTATTGAAGAGTTCCCTATATATTATTCATGTAGCATTCCTTTGGCTTGGGGAGATGAAAAAGGAAGAGTTCCCTCTGTATTCATATAGAATTGAAAAGGGAAAATACTAACCAACAACTCTTTATCAATTGAACTAGCCATTCTCAATCACATTTGAATATATATGTATAAATTTTCTTTTTCTTTACCTGAATAATGAAAACTAGTAGTTGACCAAAATAAACAAATTAAATAAAACAAGCTAAGCTAAGTTCTAGCTAGTAAATGCGTGGTTTTAATTTGCATTGGCAAGTCCAAACTAAACATATGGTGGTGATTTTTTTTTTCCTTAAAATGTATTTAGCCTTATTTAAATAGATTATTTTTCTAATTGAATAATTCTACTGGATTTTCTAGTATAATTTAAATAGACCATTAAAATTATTAGGAAAGAGACATCTATATCCTCTAACAGTCTAACCTCAAATAAAAAATCCCATTAAAATTATTTTTTCATCTCTATTTTGTCAACCAAACAAAATCTGGTTGGCATATATATGGTCGTGTTTATTTTGCATTGACATTTCTTCGGCAGATAATGCAATTGTATTAATTAATATTAATCACCCTCTCCAATCATTTATTAGGTGCTGCTTTAATTCGTCATACCAAATTTCCAATGATATAATAATTTTCCATTCAAGATACTCGAGCAAAAGCTACAAAAAATTCTTAGCTACTAGACATTCCTCTTGGCGTCTCATTCTACGCTTCATTCGCTTTAAACTTGTAGAAAGTGTGCTTTTGCGAAATATTTTTAAGAACCTATTACGTATACAAATTTTTTTTTGACATATAAATTCATACAAATTAATCTTATCTCAATAAAATCAACTTACATAATGTGTACATAAAATTATGTCATTTCTCTTCCAATATTTGTATCCTGTATTTCTCTTCTTCCTCCTCTTTTTTCTTTTTTTTTTGTGTTTTTTCTCTTTTTTTGCGTTCCTTTTTTTTTTTCGAGTGTTTCATCCTATTCGTCATTCTTTTTATTGCTATATTTTTTCTCTCCTCATCTTTCTATTAATTTTATAACATTATGTATTTCTTTTAAGAAAGTAAAAAAAAAATGAAAATAAAGATGAATAAGAAAAAAAAGATGATGATGAAAAAAAAAAAAGAAACAGCAGAAGATGAGGAGAAAAAAGAGAAAGGATTTTGAATTATTTAAAATTTATCAATACAAATACACCAAAAACTCTTAACAATACACATAAATATCTTAATTTTACACCGAAATTTACTATAAATTCACAAAAATATTTTCTTCAATACTGTATTTTTTCTTCTTTTTTTTATTTTTTTCTTTTTTTTAGTTGAATGAATATATGTTCATCATCTTTTCAATAATTTTGTAACATTATGTGTTTTTCATTGTGGGTGATTTTTTAAATCTCATCGTAATAACTAGAATAATGCTCTAAATATCGGTATTTTTTAAAAGCGCCGTTTTTTATAATAATGACCATGCAAATTGCTGTCATTTTTCTAAAAAAATCGTCATTTTAATTTTTTTTTTTTGTAATGCATATTTTGAAAAATTAAGATGTTCTATGTTAACCCAAAAAAATAACGTGGCAAATGAAATTTTTATGTTGCAAGCAAGACTTGACATTTGCAAGTAAGTGATGTGACACATTTTTATTAATGGAATAAGTGTTTGATCATAACTGGACAATTTTTAAATATTTTAAAATTATTTAAAAATATTTTTATTAATAACTACAAAAGCAGCCAGATTGATAATTTATTCGTTGTATAAACCCATTCTTAGTGTTATAGCCAAAATTAATTTATTGTAACTAAAAAAAATTTCAAAAATATGGCCTCTGATTTATTGAATTAATTTTTTATTTATTTTTTCATAAGAGTAATAATGACTGTTAATTTTAATTATAATTTCTTAATTAAAAATATCTGAAATTGTTATACTTATGAAAAGTAGGAATATTGATAATAGTAATTAATAATCAAATAGAGTAGATGTTGCTCATGCAAATAGAAAATTAGAAAAACTAATGATAATTTTTTTATGCACAGTCAACTAAGTTTCATTATTGCCAATAGAATGTCCTATTCTCCTTATTAGTTTCCTCCTCTATTTATACGTTTGTCTTTGGCTTTTGATTTTTTAATTTATATGTAGTTAGATCATTTGGAAAAAAAAGGTTCTATTTATATAATTAATATATGTACATATATATAATGTTATTTACTATCCTTCGACATAGTTATAATGTGAGTAATTTTATTAGCCTAAAACACGGTAGTTCTATTAACAGACTATAAATGTATATAATTTTAATTAATATTTACGGTTTAAGTATGAAAATTTAATACAACACAAAAAGTGAAAGAAAATTAATAGTTATTTATTTGTTAATTATTCTATGAGTCTAAAATTAACGAATATTTTTTGACATACTTCATGTGTTTATATTAGAATTTTAAGATGTTCAAAAAATTTTGCTACACGAAAGGCACAAGAGTAAAGCCACCATGTCAGCAGCCTTCAGCTGCACCTCCTGCATCTTCACCATCCGTTGACGATGATTGGCTCATTCCCCGCCCCCCAGTAATGGTGATGTCTCCGTAGCGGGTCTTCTCCAACTCTTTCGTCTGCTCCGGAGTGAACTAAGACCTGAGCCACAGACCACTAACGGTGTACAAGTGACAGAATCGTGCAATGAAGACATAGACTCAGAGGCGAACAAGATGAATTCGTTTGACGAATACATTGACAGGATGTTTGCTACTTTTAATGCTGAAAAGCGCACAAGACGAAAGACTACTGGGTTTTGGGATGTTGATTTCATAGGTAACAAGTGCTGAACCATACGACTTTTTAATTGATTAGCTAATAATATTGTTATGTTTCTCACATATTGAGCACATAAATAATATTTTTTTATAGATTCTGATGGAATAGTCAAGCAAACCAAAATGAGTGTGAAGGGTGCTATGGAGCGGTCTCTTAATGATAGTAAAATCATACTGAGGTTCAATGAGAAACTACAAGCAGTCGGAGATAGAGCTGGCCTGCTGAGTGGCATTCTAGGAGCGTGGGTTCTGATTACAGCAAATTTTCTATCTGTAATAAAAGTTGGGCAAAGGTGCAGAAAAAAGACAGGGTTTATAATGATTGCATAAAGGTAATGACTTTTGGCATTGTTTAATCATATCAAACCTTTCAACTTACAATTACTTACAGTTGGACATTGTCGTTGCAGGAGATGTTCCACTTTCAAGAAGATAGCGGTGGTAGAATCAAGAAAACATTTTTGCAACAAATAGGGAGGTCCTGGAAGGATACAAGAGGGAGGCTATATGACTCGCATTACAAACCAACAAGGACACTTGAGCAGAATCTTGATAACCGCCTGGCAAGAATTCCTAGAGAGCATTGGAGGTGGTTTATTGATTACCGTAATAATCCTGCAACAAAAGTACCCCATTTTTTAAGTAGCCTTTATCTTTAATCCACCTAAGTTTCAGATAAACGCATATAATACCAACTAATTTTCAGTCTTAGAGATTACTTTATTGCATTCAATCTTTTGTGGAGTTATATATATTACTTTTCAAAGAAAGAGAAAAATAATGTATATATAAGTAATATACTAAAGTAAAAGAGAAATATAAGAACATTTAACTATTTATGGTACGCTCGTATGTATTCATTCTGTGTGTAACCAATGTTACTGTTGATAACATAATAGGCGAAGTGCAAGAAAAACACGCTGAATCGAAAGAAGCAGTTTTACACGTATACTGACGATTCTAAAAGTTTGGCTAAGGCAAGGAAAGAAGAGGTAATATAGATTTAAAATCAAATACAGGTGCCTATCATTGTCTTGAATAATTCTCTTTTTTTTAAGCAAATCATTATTCAGTTTTAATTTATAAGAAATTGACAAGTAATGCTGATTTTCAAAAAATAAATGTTGGAGCTATTAAAATAAATTTACTATTTAAGTATAATCAATTACTCAATTCTTGAAAAATAAATGGAGCAATCATTAAATACTTAACCGATTGAGGTAAAATAAATTGGTTGGTATGTAGTTTGGATTTATTTATAGAGTAGAACAAGAAAAAATTATTGGAGAAAATTAAATAAGTGAAACTTATGGTATAAACTGTATTGTCACAGACACAAACAAGGGAGGCCAGGAGAGTTGGTAGAGGAAAAGTATGGATCCTAAAGCACAAACGATGTGATGGCACCTACATACACGAATAAGTGCAGAGGATTGCTGTAAGTACACCTAATCATTTATGTTGTAACATGTTAGGTTTAATTATTAAAATGTCTTGAGTATGCTATATTCCTAGTGTGATTGTGTATGGTTATTTACATTTGCAGAAAAAAATATCTGAGATTGAGTAGCTGGATAAAACTACGAGAATATTGTCTGAAAATAATTCCCTTGTCCAGGTTCTCGGTAAAGAGCGCTTGGTTAGAGTGCGTGGTATAGGTTTCGGGCCGACACCAAGTCAACTCTTTCGTCCGAGTTTGTAGCCGCCGGTGGATAGAGCTCAAATAGAAGAGACCCAAAGGATGCTGTTTGAACTACAAGTGGAGGTGACGGCCAAGAAATTGAGAAGGAAGGTAGTGGAGGATGAAGTAACAGTAGAAAAATTGAAAAAGAAGGCAATGAAGGATAAAATAGTAGCAGAAAAAACGAAGAGACAGGTATTAGAGACTGTGCTGAGTTATGTAGTCCAACAGCAAGGTGAGAAGCTGTCACTAGACATCGCTGCACAGGTGAATTCTTTGGATGGACATGGCAAAAAATAGAAATTAGGATATATGTGATAGTTTATTTTTCAGTATATATTTTGTTTATGTTACTATACAACATTAATTATTAGCCAAATGCTTTACTTTTTTGGATGACTATTGAAATACTTTACTGATATTACAATAAATATGTTAATTTTTTTTTACAGTTAAATATTCTTGAGTCTTTTGCCTGTAATATAATATAGAATTTTAGAGGGAAACGATAAAATTTTTAAAATAAAAAAATACTCCATACAATTAAGAAATATTCCTAGGTTAATAAAATAAATCAAAATAAAAGTTTAGAATTTAAAAAAAAGCGAGCGTTAATCAATTAGCGGCGATTTTAAACCGCCGCAAATAAATATCATATAAAACACATGAAAAAAATAACAACGGTTTAAGTACGTCACAAATAATATGGCTAAATTTCTCTTGTCAATTTTCGGCGGTTATAAACCGCCGCTAAACTAAGCAACGCAAAATAATTGATTTGCTGTGGTTGCTGCCTTGCTGGAAACCACCACAAAATGTCATTCCCACCTCTTTATGCGCTGCGTTTGCAGTTTCGCTGGTGTTATATTTTCCATTCCTGTTGTAATGATTACAGGATCTTCCAAACTTCACAAATATAATGGCGCATAGCTAATTAAGAGATGAAAGTCATTAAACTTTCAAATGAAAACAAGTTACTCTCTTTTTCTTTGGAAAAAAAAATTATGTGTCTTTTTAGTTATGTTATGTACAACATTTAAAACAATAATTATTTTTTATTGAAAAATAAAAATATCTCTAATATTCTTTTTCTTATTAATATTTTATTATTCTAACTTTTTTTTACTTAATAATAAAAGATATAACAGGTAAAATTTATTAATAATTTTTTAGAATTGAAAAATAATACTTATTGCAACAAATTTTTTTTTTTTTAAAAAAGAGATAATTTATATGATGAAATAGAGAAAATATATTAAATAGATTGACGCATTATATATGATAAAGGTAATGTTTATGATGGTTCAAATAAACAATGTGAATATTCAAGATATATTACAATGCATATGACACTGTAGCCATAGCCACCCTGTAGCTTATAGCTTCATGTTCTTTCATCTGTTAATATATATTATATTATACGCTCCACTTTTGATGTTAAATTTAATGTGTCTAATTCCAAAACTTGTTTGTTTTGGTGTTTTTATCAAAGTAATCAAGTAGCCAGCTAGCTAGCGTGTTCGAATACGTTCATTCCAATTTCAATTCTGCAGAATGAAAATATGTATAATATATTTGGACAAGTTGGAAGTATTTGACCTAACTAAAAATGAAAGATAAAAGAACAATTAAGAAGTGGAAATGTATGCATATATTGTCCTTTAGCTCCACATAACGATTAATTAAGTGGTGTTTGAAGTCATATTATATCTATTATCTATTGAAAAGTATTTAGATAAAAACGTTTAAAATGTCTTTTTTTAAAAGATACTTTTTAGTAATTAAAATTTAATACATATAATCGATTAAATTGTATTATTTTTGTTAAAATTAGACCAGACAAATTAATTTGACCGAAAAATAGTTAATCAAATCTTGAATTAGTCTAAATTAATATTATTTTTTATAAAAAATAACTATAATATCCTTATTATAGAAAATAACTAAAATATTCCTATTATATATATTGATTTTGAAATACTAAATTCTACCTTTTTACTTCTTTGCATTATAGGATTAGGATTTTGAGTTTTTAATATAGAGAGAGAGAGAGAGAGAGAAATATTCCTATTATATATATTGATTTTGAAATACTAAATTCTACCTTTTTACTTCTTTGCATTATAGGATTAGGATTTTGAGTTTTTAATAGAGAGAGAGAGAGAGAGAGAGAGAGAGAGAGAGAGAGAGAGAGAGAGAGAGAGAGAGAGAGAGAGAGAGAGAGAGAGAGAGAGAGAGAGAGAGTATTTTAGTTATTTTCTATAATAAGGGTATTGTAGTAATTTTCTATAAAAAATAATATTAATTTAGACTGGTTCAAAATTTGATTCACTATTTTTTGATTAAATTAATTTTTTTGACCTAATTTTGACAAAAATAATCTGATTTAATCAATTATATGTGTTAAATTTTAATTAATAAAAAACATCTTTAAAAAAAGACGTTTTAGACGTATTTATCTAAGTGGGTCATTTATCTATCTATTTTATATATATATATATATATATATATATATATATATATATATATATATATATATATAATTTTATAACCAAAATGTAACATATGTCAATTTTTCATTACAATTGAAATCAGATGTCCTTCCTACTAATTTTAGTATTTTACAACCAAAATGTATCATATGTCACTCCCTCATTGTAATTGAAATAAAATATTTTTCTCCAAAATTAAAGGGTTTTCCCTCCTCTATCTTCCTTTCTCTATCTCCCTCATTTCTTCAATCACTCTATTTCTTTTATATATTATTATTTATTATCAATGACTAATTACGAATTTAACAATCAAAATATACAAAATGACATTCTTTAATTGTATTAAAATTAAATTGAAATATTAAAATTGAAATATACCTATATTATGTATCATATATTACTATTTAATTTAATAACCAAATGTGTCACATGACACTCTTATTAAAATTGAGAGAAAATATTTTTTTTTCAAAATTAATAAACTCCCTTTCTAAATTCTCTCATCTACCTCTCTCTATTTTTCTATTTCTCTCTACCATTTTCACTCTATACATAATTTATATTTTATATTAGTAATTTGATAAATCAAAATATGTCATCCGATATTTTTTTATTCTAATTAAAATAAAAATTTTCTTCCAAAATTAACAAATTCTTACTCTAATTCTTCATTTTTATCTTTCTCTCTCTTTTTTTCTCATTCTCTATGTTTTCTACCTTTCTGTTCTACAAAAAACAAAATTAACAAAATAATATAATTCAAATAAAAAATATTATTATTATATACATATTTTTTTAGTTTTTTATTTAGTTTTAAATTTTCACCGCTTATTTTTTAATCTATATTTTTATTTATCTTCTTTCAAATATTTATTACATATAATTTAGAAAAAATACTAATGTTATAATTAAAAGTTAGAATCAAGATTCAATTGTTTAAAAAAAATTAATTTTGAGTTAATTTTATAACTATCAATATAATTTTTGTATACTAATATCTAATTATATTTTTATGTACAGAGAGAAAAAATATTATTTTTAAATAACAAGTATAAAAATTAATTATTTTTATTTGTGCAACTGACTTATTAACACTTAATTAAATGTAAAAGTATACACGTTAAATTGTTTCAAATTTTAGATAACGAATGTTAAGATTAATTATTAATAAAAAATTAAATTTTTTCATATAAAAATAATAACTAAAAATTTTATTATTTAATTTTGTATCTATAGAGACTTTAGTCCTTTTAGTCATAAAATTTTATCAATCTATGACTTTTTTTTTATAAAAGCAGTATAATTTTATAAATTTTTTTGTATCATGCATAATCTATATTATTAAGATAAAGTGGGCTGTAATTTTAAAAGTTTATATTTTCATAATGTTATTACAAGTAAAAATACTAGTATGATAAAAGTGGAGGCCTCTGAAGGTTGTGGTAGGCTTAGAGAAGGGGGGTTGAATCTATGCCTTCCTTTTAAGTTGCTATTATGACCTTTTAAAACAAACTTTCAATTCTGATTCTATTTGTACTCAGCAGAGAAAATTTATGAGACAATTTATTTTTGTCTCATGAATATCAGAAAATATAACGCAGCAGAGAGAAGAAAAGCTAACACCAGCATATATCTTGGTTCGGTTGCCCTGTGCTCTGCAACCTACGTCCAGTCTCTTCCACAACAATGGAGGAATTTCCACTATAGTTAAAAGTATTACATACACCAATTTCACACTGAAGTTCTAACCTAACTTGACATTAGCTATGCTAATACCTAACTATTCACTCTTAATGCTAACCCAACTAAGAAAGGGATACCTTACAGGTACAAGATATAAGATACTTAACCAACCTAAAGAAATCAGAAAATAACTCTAGGCTTTTCTCTCAAGTGTATCACTCAACCTTTTTCCACTCATGTCTTTTACTTGAGCTTTCTCATAATACATTTTCTCACAAAAAATTACAGAAAGATAAACGTAGAAAAGTACATCACATTCTGTAAAACATGAAGGAGATTGACTTCATCAACAGCCTCTTCGCTATGTGCAAAATCAGATTTGCAAACCTCATATATAGTTTTTCAGTATTGGCCGAATGCTTCTTTGAAAGAAAGCAATATCCAAGAAGAGGAACTTCTTTGCAGAACACAACTCAACAAACTCTGGTTTTCTCTCCTTGGTTCTGAATGAGCGGAAAGTCTTCTTTTATCTCCTTGCATGTTGCTTGGTTGCTCTCCCTAAGTCAACTCCTTGAGCCTTGAGCTTCACCAACCCAGCCGTTCACTTTTTCCCAGTAATCCTCATATTAGAAACTTTACTTCTGACTTCTCTATCTTGACCGAAAGGCATAAAACAGCAACCACAAAAGTCTTCTAATGGTAAACCAAATCTGAATCCTTAAAAACCAACTTGGTCTCCAAGACATGTTTGAGACCATGGATTTACAGCAGAGAGGAACATAAATCCTCTTTTCCATATAGCTCAAAACGGAGTGGCAGAGAGTTGAAGATGAAGAGAAGAAAGTGTGTTGCATGTAAAAGGAAATGGGTTACCTTTAACCTAAGCTTGATTTGGTTTGAAGTGGTTGATTAGACTTCTGAGTTTCAAGCTTGGACTTTCTCTTTTTTGTTTTTTTGATGATCACCTTAGGAAAGAAGCTTTCTCTTTCTTTTTCTCACTTTTCTGAGTTTGTGATTTGACATGGTCAGAGAAGAGAAGAACGTTGAGTTGGTGAAATCAAGTGAGAGGAATTTAAAATCAATTCGGACTTGGATCGGGTTCTACTCAAGTTCAGCCCGTTGGTGCTTGCCTTTGTTTTTTTGAAGAATTGAGCTTGAGATGAATGACTTGGGCTTGTTTTATTTTCATTTACTATTTAGCCCACTAGCAGATATCTTTTGTTTAATGTTGAGCTGCTGCAACTCTTATTTTTTGCCTGCATCACTTATCCAAAATAATCAAAGTTGATTGGGTGATTAGCCCACTAATCAAATGTTCGTCATCATCAATTATATTAATTAATTTCTTAACTCAACAGCCTCTTACTAATTTCTTTGTTGTATTAAATATTTTAATTGCATTGGATATGTAATAATAAGAGTAAATATCCAAAATGATCCCTAAATTTCAAATCGCTATTCAATTTAGTCCTCGAATTTTTAAAATGACTAATTAAATCCCTGAAACTTGAAAAAGTGCATCTCCATTAGTTCCTTGTAGAAGTGTTGTCTAAACGTTGATGATGTGGCATTCTAGCTGTATGCTGATGTATACCAAACTTGAATTTGATTCAAATTGGTATCTAAAATTGCTTAATAATATCCAAATTAATCCATTTTCAATTATAAGACCCTAATCCCCAAATTATTGTATTCTCTTCTTCAATCTCTCTGCTGTCTTCTTCTCTACTTCGTCCTCTCCGCTATCTTTTAGTTCATATTCATCCTGAACTACAATATCAGTACACTTACCTAAAAACTATTTTAATTACAAGTTAATGTGGTTGGATTAATTTTAAGTTCAACACATATTTAAATTTTATGTATCCTTGCAGGTTTGTCCATTAAGCTAAAATATATTTTCCAATTTTAAGAAGGTAACCATTGTCATCATCTTCAAGGTCTTAATATCAGTTTCTAAGTTTGTCATTTTTCAATTGAACTCATGCAAAATTTTTTGTGAAATGGGTGTTGCACAAACTGGTTCTTCACCTCCATCAACCCAACAGAAAAAATTACAATAAATTCCATACTGCAAAGTAAAAAACACAGGTGAATCCAAACTCAAAGTGAAATCTTAACATTTTCTTTAAAGTCATAACCTTACCTCATAGTTTAGACAACCATAAAATAGTTTATCAGGATTCTCTGTCGTCGTTGAGTACTTCATGACCATCCGAAGTCTGCAATTACAGAAAATGACGTTTTTACCTCCCCTGTTGCACATTCTTTTATTGCCATAAGGTCTCTCTACAGAGTTAGTTGTTCCTACTTGAACTACTTTAGCTTGTCTCCCCACAACCCATCATCACTCATGCAGACGAAAAAACAAGATGAATTGAAAGATAGTGGAGAGGTCGAAGAAGAGAAGAAGATAGCAGAGAGGTCGAAGAAGAGAAGAAGACAGTAGAGAGATTGAAGAAGAGAAGACAATAATTTGGGGGATTAGGGTTTTATAATTGAAAATTGACTAATTTGGATATTATTAAGCAATTTCAGGTACCAACTTGAATCAAATTCAAGTTTGGTACACATCAGCATACAGCTGAAATGCCACATCATCAACGTTCAGACGGCACTTCTGCCGCAAGAGACTAACGGAGATGCACTTTTTCGAATTTCAGGGATTTAATTGGTCATTTTAAAAAGTCGAGGACTAAATTGAATAGCAATTTGAAATTCAGAGACCATTTTAGGCATTTACTCGTAATAATAATAATGAATTAATAAATAATTCCCCAAATTTCATTTATTAGTTAAATTTATTCTTCAAACTTTTACTTAATCAATTTATTTTTCAACATCAATCATGTTCATTCTTATACAATTTCTCATCAATATTATGTTATTGTTACTCGTTTTTCGGGAATTTTCTCGGTTATGGCAGATTGGCAGTTTCAAACTCATAAACATTTTTTTTATATAGCTTATCATTCTTAAAAATAATTTTTTTTTGTTGATTTGTGATTTTTGTTTATTCTTTTAAACCTCTTTTTCTCATGTTTTCACTTTTACACCCACTATGTATAAGAGATCAAACAGCATATTTTTCTTTTTCTTATATGGCATTATATATTTTATTTTATTTTTACATTTCATTTCATTTTTTTTTGGTTTAAGTATGTGGGTTTTAAAAAACACCTACCCTACTTAGAGAAACTGAAATGATATAGTTCTGTGAGAGTTTTTAATTTATTTAAAAACGATATATTGCATATTTGTGGGTTTAAATAATCCTAAAACCTCAAAATGAATTAAAAATAATAAAGTATGAATAAAGAACAAATGTAATTAATAACATTAGTAAATTTGGAGAACTAATTTGATTGAGTAAAGTTCTAAAAGACCAATAATTTGATTAACAAAAAAATTTTAAGCAACGATTTTAATCATTAATTTAAAATTAAATAAGCCAACTCTATATATATATACAAAGTATAGATTAGCTGTTATTATCAAATTCATAAATATTGAATACAAGTAATCACTTTTCCAATAATTAAAGAATAGTCAACAACCACCCAAAAGTTGTATCGTAATTCAAATACATCTGATTACATTATCCATCATTATATCTTAAAATTTTGAAAATAAAAGAAATTAGAATCGATTCCCAATTATAAGCACAATTATTAGAATTTTGTTTATCTGATCCAGAATATCAAAAAGAAGAAGAAGAATTGAGTTTATCCGATCCGACCTTACAATCTAAAATAAGTAAGTAGAATTATTTAAATTATTGATGAACAAGATATCTTTAAATATGATGAATACCATTTTCATGTACAACTTGTCCATTTAACTTTAAAATATTTAAAAATCAGCTTGTACAAGAGATATGGTAATAAAATTAAAAACTTTTATTTTTCTTATATTAGAAATTAGAGAGTGGATTTTATCACTCCCAAAATATCATCGCTCCTATTTGAGAAATGTTAATTATTACTCTCAAATTTTTATCAAATTAACATGATGTTATCAATTTTAAATTGGTACTATATTCTCCCAACTCAAAGTTACATTTGCCACAAATAAATTGTTGGGGCAAAAACACTGTCTTTGTTCATAATTAATTTTCAAAACTTCTTATTTTTAATTAAAATTTTTAAATTCGACAGAAAGTCATACCAATTGAAAAATAACTACATTTTTCTAATGTCTTTCTAATTTATTGCTATCTGCATTACGCTTTGGTCAATGTTGGAAATAAGATTCTTTACATTAGAACTTAGAAGTATGCATTTTCATATGTCTGCATGGCTAAATCTTAGGGTTCCTTTTGCCATTTTATTATGTGATTTTTAATTTAATTAGAACGGCTTTATTACTTAGACAAATCATATAGTAATAATTAAGTGTTAGTTTGGATTGGTTTTTTTAAGCGAAAAAAATAATTTTTAAAAAAATAAAATATTTTTATTTAATTTAAAACTTATTTAAATACGTTTTTTTAAAAAAATATTTTTATTAAAAAATTAAATTATTTGTTTTTTTAAAAGCTAACAATACTTTATTTAAAAAAAATAGAAGCAAAAGAAGTTTTTAATACTTGAAAATTCTTTTTTTTTTAAAGTTTATCTAAATATAAATAATTTTTATCGGTTAAAAAATATCTTTTTTAAAAAAATAAAAAAATAAATATCTTTCAAAAGTCAATCCAAACATACTTGTTGTATAACGTTTTATTACTCAATTTTGAACGTGCCAATGCAATCTTGAAATTATAGTTGTAACCAATCATGAAGACATGAACTGCATGTGATGGAGTATTTGACTGCCCTTGTATAATCATACGCCAACTTTGTATATTCACACTTTTAAAAATGTATTTTGAATATTTATCATTTATGTAAATTTGTGTTAACATGATTTATTTTAGATGTGGATGTAGATAAGAGAAGTGTGTAAACACTTGAATCTGAATCTGTTATGTTATTTATGTTGATTTAGCATATATATTTGTGTTATTGCAGCAACTACATATAGGTTCATGTAACCAGCTCAACGTTGATCAATAACAGAATCTTAACCAATTCTCTTCGATCTCTCGACCTTGTCACGGTTAAAATAGTCCTTTCCTTCTTCACTAATACTCTGCCCTCATCAAGAATAATACAGAGAATTCTAAGGTACTTAAGTGGAACATTCAACATTGTTTCTTATAAAATGAAATTCAAAGGATTATATTACTATTATGTTACATATATGTACAACAAAACAATTAATAATTAGTAATAGATTAACTATATAATAAACACAGCATGTTTATTCTCCAGCCACAGCCAGCAGCCACCATTGCTATAAGACAAAGTGCAATGCAAAGCAACTATTCTTTTTTTTTTTTTATCCTATTATTTCATCATCAATTGCACATTGATTCAAACAAAAGAGAACAACAATTATATATATTATATGATTTGTTCTCAGGTAAATTAAATTACAAGCTAATACGGCCACCACGCGCCTAGCTAGTTGCTTGAAACAGAAATCCTGCCTTAATTATATGAATCTTTCTTTTAAAATAAATAAATATATATGTATGTGGTATTGAGATTCAAGACTTTGGTGCAATTTTGTATGAAATTCAAGTTATTCCATTACTCTTGATTAATTAATTAGCTTCATATATATACATGCATAGATACAGTGTTTTCATTTCCTTTTCATATACTTTGCTTAGAATTGCATTTACAATTTAAAAAATAAATTCAAGTTAGATAATGTGTGTTCAGTTAGTTCTCTCCTATCTATCCTATATTCTTTGTTCGAATGTAACGAACTTAGCATGTTTAGAATATAACATGCATAAGCAAGAAATGTTGGTCACACGGCACATGCTTCTCTCCACAACATTAGCACAAATCATCTCTCATCTCCCTATACATAGTTTTGACTTGCAATTTTTAAACCTTATCATTGTAATGCTTATACTTAACTTCACGTGTCTTGGTAACATGCCAACAAAGCAATCTTATCAATCAATCAAGTTGTCATTAACATTAGCAAAACACACATAGTTTAGACTTGAGATACATTTAACTAGGTTATTTTCTATAAAACATGAGTTTAATTTTCCTGTTAATATTAGCGGTGGCTATAAGTAGAGTAATGTATATTTAAATTTCACTATAACCTTATGAATAATATTACATATTTAAATTTTTTTATTAATTAAGTTTAATCAAATTAGTTTAACATAACAAAAATTAGGTATAACTAGTACTATTCCAAATCTTATTTAACTTGATTGAACTTGATTCATGAAATGATTTAGATATATAGTATTACTCTAATCTATCTTATACATGAATAATATAGATTTTTGACCCAAATTCTATTTGTATTTTAAATTTCTTGACCTAAATTTATACCTGGTCTATTAAAAAAAAACATATATATTAGTTTCACTTAAACATAATATTTAATTCTTTCACATTTTATAATATCAAATATTATTTATATATTAATAACAAATTGAATTATTAATTTGATGACACTAAGTAATTATGCAAAAGAAAAGAATTTACGTTTAAATTTCCACTCAATATATTAGCTTTTTGTAGAAACAATAATGAGAGTAAAAATATAACAATGTTAATTATGCTAGCTGCACATAAAAAATAACTACAAAATTAATCATAAATATAAATATATATTAAAATGTAAGATATACAATTAAAATAAATTAAATAATATATATATATATATATATATATATATATATATATATATAATAACTAAATTTTTGTTTTTGGTGCACATACATTTTTGAAATCTAATTGTTAATTATATGTTCTCTAAACTTTCTCTACAAAGAAGAGACCATTAATCAAATAGTAATTTAGAACACTAGAGGTTAATTAAGCTAGCTGCTCTCTTAATTAGCTTGAATCCTACCTCTAAATATACAGAATTATTTAATTACTCTAATATAATGACCTCAATTACTAAAGTAAATTCCCGGATATCCTACTATATAATTTGTCTGTATCTTTGTCATCCTCTAAATATTAATGTATTTAAAATACATGAATGATTAGGATTATACAACTGTATGTGTTGTTCACCAACTCCCATAATTTGTGTGTTATGTTCTCATTTCTTATCCTAATGTGTCCACCATGTGTATCAACAGGAAGCTAAGTTAATTTAATCCAAACAAGCGATGTCTCAACTGTGTGATATGATATTGAAGGTCCATTGGCACATTAGAGAAGTATCAGTAGTCAACTCTCTATTTCCCTTAATTAAAAGCCAAATTAAATTAAATTAATTTGTTGTTAGAACATGCACATCAAATCCTCCAAAGCACATACATTAACCACCGCAAGAAACTCTACTAAACATTATATAAAATTTGAAGCTATATATATACAACGTCCAAAAAAGAACGTGATATGGCAAGTTTGATTATTAAACAAATTAAGGGTGAATTATTATTCGTTGTAACTTGTAAATTATAGCTTGGACGTGTAACGAAGGGTTTAGAAACCCATATACTACTTGTTGGAATTTTCAACTTAATGATCCTATAATAGAAAAAGGACATGCTGCCTAATTATTACACACCAAATTATTTTATGCACACAAATTATATATGTTTTTTTTTAATTACATTTGGTCATGCATATCACTGATATTATGTGACTTTATTTATAATAAAAAATAACAAATATAAAGATTAAATCATGTATATCTGTACTAACCATTTATGAAATGACTAAATTTGTTTAATAATGTATAATTATGCCATAAAAAATACTGCAAAAAAATTCATATAAAATATGATTGAGTAATAGAATTAAAAAAAAAAAAGAAGGTTACTCTGGCTTATAATTTATATATTATTGGACAGTTAAGATTATTATTATTATTATTACTTGAAAAGATTGATGAAGTAACATGAGGCATTACCTTAGCACATGTGAGATAGCTAGCAGAATAATAGACCATTTCAAAATTCCATTCAATATGTGAAGAGTTAAGAGCACTATATATATAAACCAGTGGAGAGGGAACTTGCAAGAAACAACTTAATTAAAACAGAACAATAATCTTCCGTTTATTAAATATCTATCTTTATAGTTACATTGCCATCAAGTACACGAAAATGGGAAGTCATAGCTACATGAAGGTTTGGATCGTTTGCCTAATAGCATTAATTGGAGCAACACATGCTGAATTGGAACTTGGTTTCTATTCCAAAAGTTGCCCAAATGCAGAGAAAATAATTTCGGACTATGTTAATGAGCATATCCATAAGGTTCCATCACTTGCAGCACCACTCTTAAGAGTTCACTTCCATGATTGTTTTGTAAGGGTATGTATGAACTTTCTTCATCTATCATTGTTTGAATAATGCATGCATTAATATAATGTAGCGGGTTGTGTTCAGGGGTGTGATGGATCAGTGCTTGTGGCGTCAACAAAGAACAATCAAGCTGAAAAGGAAGCACCTCCAAACCTTACTCTAAGAGGGTTTGATTTCATTGAAGACTTGAAGAGCGTTCTTGAAGCTGAATGCCCTGGAGTTGTCTCTTGTGCTGATATTGTTGCTTTAACTGCCAGAGACTCTATTAGTGCTATTGTAAGTCCTTTTTCATTCTATACCATTTTCTTTGTACCTATATTTATCAGTGTTAGATGCCAGCCACTTTTGTGATTTTTAGCCATCAAGTAATCATCAATAATGATTTTAATGATGTAAGATTGGTGTGAGATTTTATCCAATAACTCACTTTTTTTTACTAATTACATGCTGACCAGAATTTAATAAAGTTGTTGATCTAAACTTTTTCTTATCAAAATTTTAAACACATAAATCAATACAGTTTGTATCACATCTTTTCAGAATTTGTCTATATGAATTAGTAAAATTTATTTATTAAGGATAATTTAGTATTTGTATCGATCAAATAATAATAAAAAATATTAAAAATTACTGGCTCTCAAAAATTTCACATTATATATTTTAGAGTAATATTAGGAATCAGCATTTTTAATCAACTTTATTCTAAATTCTAAATTTGGATAATATTTGGCTAATTAAAAGTTAGTTTTGTGTAAGCAATAAATATATGAAGATATAACCTGGAAGCATTGATGCAGGGGGGACCTTATTGGAATGTTCCAACAGGAAGAAGGGATGGGCTGATCTCTACTGGAGCCTTGACCTTACAATTCCTTCCAGCTCCATTTCACAACCTCACCACACTCATTGCACGCTTTCGCCAAGTTGGACTCGATATCAAAGATCTTGTCGTGCTCTCTGGTAATTCATGCAAAATCCAATTTTTTCATCATTTTTTGCGTTATCATGCATAAATTAAATTGCCAAAGTAGTAGTTTTTAATCTTTTCACATTAAAAAGAACCCTGGACAAAATATTATAGTTAGAAATTTAAAAGATCAAGATTCAACGATTTTTTTGGTGACTCGATTCAACAAATTATAATAAAATAATATCTTTATACATAAAAATTGATATTGGCTTAATCAATTTATTGTTTAATCGGTTTTTACACGATCAAATTCTTAAATTCAATAAACCTAAATAAATTATTAGTTTTTTTTCATAATTTATTAAACTGACTATTTCAGTCTGATTCTCCTAAATCCTAATTATGGTATTGGAATATCGTCTTAGTTCACTTTAATAAAAAAAATAGTTAACAAAAAAATCAGTCAAAGAATAGGTATAATCAATAAAAATTAATAAAATAATTGAGCCGATTAAAAACTTGATTTACTTAAAAAATCTTTTTCCAAATATAATTTTTTATATTTCTAATTTTAAAATTCGAAAAATTATAGTATTAGAAATTTTTTTTTATAACAGACCTCTTATTTTTCAATTAGTTTGCTACCCTTTTAATTAGTTTTCTAGTAGAACTACAGTTTTGCTAAGAAACCAACTAAGAGGATAACCAACTAGAACCAACAAATTAAAAAATAAGAGGTATGTTATTAAAAAAAAAAAACCCTTTCACCATCCTAGTCTTTCCAATTTCAAAACTAAAGATACAAAAAATCCTAAAGTTTTTCAAAAAATCTTGTGTTGTATGTGGGTACAAATAATAGTTCCCTAATTTTGTCAGGTGCTCACACCATTGGCATTGGGCACTGCTCAACAATCGCAACACGACTTTACAACTTCACCGGAAACGGCGACGCTGACCCAACGTTAGACCCCAACTACGTTCAAAATCTCAAGACTACCAAGTGCAAGAGCATCGCAGACCAAACAACTTTGGTTGAAATGGACCCTGGAAGCCGCAACTCCTTTGATCTCGGCTATTATAAGCAGGTTCTAAAGAGAAGGGGTTTGTTCCAATCTGATTCTGCTTTGTTGGATAGCGTTGCCACCAGGGACATTATCAACCATGAGCTTACTTCTACTGACACCTTCTTTAGGGACTTTGCTCTTTCAATGGAGAAGATGGGAAGGATTGGTGTCCTTACTGGGACACAAGGAGAGATCAGAAAGATATGTTCAAGAATCAATTAAAAAAAAAAATTTAACTATTACAAGTTTCATATGTCTAAAAAAATAAACGTTAATGGTTATAAGTGACAAATACCTTACATTTTATTTAGAGAATATATTTTTTAGAGATATGAGACTTGTAATATAAAAAAAAAAGTATCTTATCATAATTTATACATTTCACTGTCTATCAAAGTTTGATAAACCGTGAAAGAATGGTTTATTTTTGTTGCAAACATTGTGTTGCAACAAGTGCAACAGAATAATTATTGGTAAAACATGCTTGATTTGTATGGTATTCTTTCCTCTTCAACACTGTTTCTTTCTTTTTTTGGGGTTTGGTTATCTATTCTAAGGCATCTATGCAAGTGGTATCATCAAATATATAGTATAAGATATATACTATACGGTTTGGGATTTGTGTATATTTCTTTTATGGATGTATGTTGTGGACTTGTGGGTATATGTTTGGTTGATATATTTGATAGTTTTTTTTTTTTCTAATAGGTTTGATGGAAAAATAATTTTCTTGTGGTAATAATAAGAAGCAAATTTGAGAGGGAAAATAATTTGCTGTTACTTAGAGCCCCTCATGCTGAAAAGTTATTTTTTAGTGAGTCAAATCATCTGTTCAGTTATTTTATCTGATTTCTCTCCTCATAAAATCATTGTTACTGTCTCGTAATGTTATTATTTTATTTTTTTTAAATTAGTAACATAAAGTTAAATCTTAAAGTGATTTTTAATATTCACGAAATATATTAATTTCGTTCTTGACTTACCACTTATATTTTTTATGTTTTTGAGATTAAAAAAATGCATTTAATTAGTTCCTTACTTCATTTTCGGTCAATTTTGTTACTTCATTTTCGGTCGATTTCGTTGCTATTAATAGTAACATGATAGTGACATGGCAAATGAGTACCACGCTAGGCAACATAAAATGTTATCGTATTAATTTTGGCGCTAAATTTTTCAAAAATGATATTATTTCATGAAAAAGAGAGTTAAAACATTGAAACTCCAGAGCAAAATAATATCTTCATCTTCTTCTCAACTAAAACATTTTGTGCTCGAAATCTTGGAGTCTGTGAGTGCTCCTTAGGGTTTATTTGGTGAAGCGATTTGGGTTTTTTGAGTTCATTGATATTCTATTCATCATTGCCATTAGTGATTAAAATCGTTGAGGAAAATGAACAAAATTTTTTTGTAAAATCTACTGACATAATGGTAAGTGTGTAGCAGATAAAATTAATTTTTTTCATCTTTTTCAATTTAAAGGTATATGTTATTGTGGTTGTTAGTTCGGTGTTTTGTATAGGTTGATGAAAATATTTTAGAAGTAGATTATTAGCTAGAGTTTTTGTGTCTTGTGTGGGTAAGGAATTTTTAGTATGTTCTGTTTTAATTACTAGTATGTATGTAGCAAAGTTAAGAATTGACATAAAAGAACTCAATAATAACTTTTATAGAAAAACTCACATTGTAATTGAAACAGATGGATATTTATTTTAGACCACCGGAGCACGGGATGTTAAAAAAGAGAGAAGCAACAAGATAAATTGCTATTATAATTAGGATTAAAAAGAAAGATAAGAGATCAAATTGAGTCAAAAGAGTTTCAATTGTTAGCTTATTTAACTACTATACATTCTAGAGTGTGACAAGTCATTGACAATGGAAACGAAATTAGTCAAAAATAAAGTAAAGGATTAAGTAAACGAAATTAGACAAAAATAAAGTAAAAGACTAACTAAGTACTTTTTTTTTAATCTCGAGAACATAAAGAATTTAATTAATGAGAAATAAAATTAGTATATTTCATGAATCTCAAAGACTATTTTAAAATTTAACTCAAGTAAGATGATATATCACTATTTTATAATTAAAAAAAAGTAAAATAGATGATAGTAAGGGCAATTTACATAAATAAATTGTTTGCCCTTTAAATTTACGCAATTGCATTCTTTTAAACATGAAGACACAAATATATTGTTTCATATATCTATAGAAATCGCTACTGGCAGTAGTAGTGATGGTTTCAGTGGCTAAGAGAAGGGGGGTTGAATCTTAGCCCCCTTTTTTGCTTGCTAACACTTTCTGGTCTTTGAGGAGACTTTTCTGTTTTTGTCTCGTCCCTAGCCACGAGACTTTTATTTTTGTCTTGTCACTTGGCACGGGATATTTTTTATTTTAACTCCTGTGTAGTAGAAATAGAAATAGAGTAGTAGAGAAAGAAAATTACACCCAGATATATCCTGGTTCAGCTGCTAAGTGCAATGCAGCCTACATCCAGTATCCATCACAACAATGATGGAATTTTACTATAATCAACCTGATTACAAACTATAAAGTGCTAACCTAACTTACAAGGGGATTCCCACAGAATCATGAAACACAACATAGATGAACAAAGGAACTCTAAGGACATCTATGGCTTTTTTCTTTTGATTTTGCACTCTCTTCCTTTTTCCGCTCTATGACTTTTTCATACAAATCTCACTGTTTTCCTTTTTCCATGAGACTCAAGACATGACAAAATTAAAACAAAAAAATTACAAAACAGAATACATTAAAGGAGAAGAAAATCTGTAAGCTTAGGTAGCTATGAGAATCATGTGCCTTGCACTCTCACTGCTTACTTCTAACTCCTTAAATCAAACCGTGACTGTTCACCCATTTTATAGAGAGGAGAAGCCTTCACAGTTGAAACAAAAACCAAGCTTAACTTCTTTTCCTTCACACAAAACCGGTTCGGCCAAAGAGAGAGAGTAGGTAACCCATGCAAAATCCAACATGCAAATACCTCTAGTTCTTCCTTGGTCATCACTCTTCATCAATCCGAGCTCTCCATCCTTGGCTTGCTCTCCAAGATGGATTTCTGGCCCTTGATGCTTCATGATGATGATGACTTCATCTGCTCCAATCTCTGCCTCTTCCATCACTTTGTCACTCTAGCTACTTCCTGTGGTGGTTGAGCAGAATCAGAGACAAGCCATGCCTCCAAAGATCTCCTCATTGCTGGCCGAATCTCCTTCTTTCTTTTTGGTATGAAGAGCTCGAGATTACCTCAGCAAATCTTACCATTTTTGGTGAAAATCTCAGCCACAACATACTTTTATTTTGATATGTTTTCTTGCCATCATCATGATGGTCTTGAGACGTGCTTTTCCTTTCTTTTGGTAGCTCATTTTGCTTCTATAGTTTCTTGGGTATTGACCGAAAGAAAGAAAGAAATGAGAGAGAAGATGGAGTTTGAAAGGAAAGCAATTAAATGAAATAGAATAAATTAATTGTAATGAGTTGCTTTTCCTCTATACTGAGTAGCATGCTTCTTCAATCCAATCAATCATGTCAATCACACTTTTCTCTCTCATAGTTCCCATGCATGTATTAGCTTTACTTAATAAAGTTTTGAATTCCACTTCCTGATGAGTAAAGGAGTTCCGTTGGAAGCAATGGAACTTTGCTTTCTATGCTTAGTGGATTCGGATCATGCATTGGGTCTTGTAGCATCAATATTAATTTGGGCTTGTAACAATAATAGCTTCAATTTAGCCCAATTAATATCACAACAATTCAGCCACATAGTATAAGAAACATGAAGCAAGGCTAATTGTTAGTTTTGATTTGGGCTTGCAACCTTTCTTTTATTTTTCGGCCCAATTATAAAACTTGCAACACAAAATTATTAATTAACATATGTTAAATGAAAATCAAATTAATAATTTTGTAATTAATTATTTTAACAATGTTTGTTCATCATCAAAATAAATCTGAGTTTTCCAAACTCATCAAGTAGTTTACATAAACACGTAATCCGCTATAGCCAGCCGCAGATTACATGCAAATGGGGAAACACAGAAATCGCTAGAGGCTATCGCGATTTTTGTTTATTGATGCTTGGCCATAAACCATGATAAACTCCATTTTTAGGGTTTATCTTGGGCTTAATTTAGTGGGTTTTATACATTATTCTCACACTTATTCATTGAATTCGCATATTTTACATTTTCCTTCCTAATTTTGTGCTTTGATTGGAAACATGCTTCTTTGGCTTTAAATTTTCTAATTTTAATCCTCTCTCATTACCATTCGATGTCGTGATATGTTTATAGAGTGTTTTCAGGGTTTATAGGGGGCAAGAATGGCTTAGAGGATGGAAAGGAAGCATGCAAAAGTGGAAGGAACACAAGAAAATGAAGTTTTGAGAAGCTGGCAGCGACGCGCACGCGTGGACGACGCGTACGCGTGACTGGCGCAGAAGATGAGCAACGCGTACGCGTAGACAACGTGTACGCGTGACTAGGATTTTGTCAAGCGATGCATACGCGTAGGCGATGCGTACGCGTGACAAAGCGTCACATGCTGCATATATCAGAAAACGCTGGTGGCAATTTCTGGGCTCTTTTTTGGCGCAATTCCAAACCCGAGAACACAGATTAGAGGCTGCAGAGTGGGAGAATCAAGGACACAATTTCTCCTTATACATAATTTTAGGTTTTAGTCTTTTAGATGTAGTTTTCTAAAGAGAGAGGCTCTCTCCTCTCTCTAGGTTTTAGGGCTTTTAGGTTTATTTCTTCTCAATTTTAGAATTCTACCTTGCTTCAATTTAGGTTTCTTCTACTTTAATTGTTCTATTACTTTAGTTATCTATCTCTCATTGTGATTCCCTTGTTTTGCTAATTTAGTTTATGAACTCTTCATGTTAGATTCAATTTCCTTTTTAATGCAATTTGAGGTATTTCATGTTTATTGCTTCTCTCTTCATTTATGTTATTGATTCCATGCAATTGTTGATTTTAGAATTTATCATCTCTTATTAATTCTCTATGCTTTTATTTTGTGCCTTCCAAGTGTTTGATAAAATGTTTGGTTGGATTTTAATTTAGATTTTCATGCTCTTGCTTGGGATTGATTATTTAGAGACTCTTGAGTTATTAAAAGTCTTTTGTTGATTGGTAATTGAGACTTGTTGGTTGGCTTAGACTTCACTAAATCTAGTCTTTGATTAGGACTTGTGAACTTAAGTTGATTTTGCTCACTTGACTTTCCTTCATTGTTAGAGGTTAACTAAGTGAGAGTATAAGGCAATTACCATCACAATTGATTATGATAACGAGGACATGACTTCTAATTCTCAATCCTAGTTAAGAGTTTTCTTAGTTATTAATTTAATTTCTTGCCATTTTATTTCCTTGTTCCTTATTTCAAAAACCCAAAAAGATACTTTTCCATAACCAATAGTAAAAGCACTTTCTTGCAATTCCTTGAGAGATGACACGAGGTTTAATACTTCGGTTAATTTTATTTGGTTTGCTTAAGTGACAAACATATTAAATTTGATTGAGGTTGAATTGTCAGTTTAGAACTATACTTGCAACGCAATTATTTTTGTGAAATTCTTTACTGACGATTTTTCCACCATCAAACTGCTATTGGCAGTAGCAGTTTATGTGTATAGGGACACGTGCGTAAACCACTGGAGGCTATAGCAGTTTGCGTGGAGAGTGAATGCCTATATAAACCGTTGAAGGCAGCCGCAGATTACTCATTTGGAGTCATTTTGAGGTTGTTTAGAGAGAGAAAATTCTAGAGAGAGGTCAGAGCAAGTTGAGATCGGGTCCGAGGTATCTGAGTGCCGACCTCCAGCTGGATATCACGGCAGACGAACAGAGCTTGTACCGACTGAACGGTGTTGCCCATATTGCCGGTTCCATTGATGACAAGGTCAGTTATATTTTATTTTTTTTAGCATTAGCATTTGTTAATTAGAAAAATGGTATGTAAGGTAGAGAAACTAGAATTTATAGTTTAATCCTTATAATTTGAAATTAGACTTTGCATGTTAGGATGTAGAATGTAGTAGAGCTGTACATACGAATTGGTTTGGGTAGCAATTTTTGTTTCCTTAATTTCCAACTATGATTAATTAACTGAATTTATTTCCCTTTAATCAATCTTATTCCTTGTGTTATTGTTTTTTTTTGAAATTCTTATTGTTTATGCTCATATGAGTCCCTTTTTTTATTATTTGTCTGTTTTTTAGTTTTTCCAATTTTTTCTTTTTAATTTGCACCTGACTACTAGGGATAGTACAATTTGGACCATAACGAGCCTGCAGGTAGCCCGTTGGATACTTGGTTCACCATGGGAGAGACGCCCCAGTCTGCATTTAGGTTAGACCGTCCGGTTGATGACGTTGCACAGGAGGCGGCCCGACCGACTAGAGTCAGGCGTCCTCGTCGACGTGGGACAGGATCTCATCTGCTTGGTCCTTTTGATGCCGTCACCCAGAATGATGGTGATGATTAGTCTGTTGTGTTGTATTTTTATTTTACGTATGTGATTTATCTACTTGTTAGTGAATTTATGTTTACATATTATGGATGACTGTTATATGGGATCTTCATCTACTAGTATATGGCTAATGATATATTTATATTGATGACTATATGAAAATTTGTATAATGGAAGTCGATTTTTCTTGATTCGCTGAATTGATTTAGTTTTGAGTACATTAATACAAAATAGCAAGGTGATAATGAACTACTTGAATTAAAGGAAAGTATTACATGATAATAAGGACCAACACTAAACTGATAACAATTAAACTGCACATAACCTAATACAAAGTCACTAAACTATCTAAACCTATATGCCGCTAGTAGAACCTCGCTGAGGGCAACCCCTTCGGGTGTGTCCGGGCTGCCTGCATAGGCCATACCGTTTCGATCGACTAGTGTCAGCTACGTCTATGTTGTTGCGGATGCGGGTGGACCGTGGTCGTCCTTCTCTTGCCCGTCTCATGTTCGGGTCAAGGATGACAGTCAGACGGTCATATGGGGGCCAAAGCCCCTCTAGAATACAAGGTGCAAAGGATATCTGGTAGACCTTGAATACCTCAGACATGCTGTAGACTTCATCGACGTAGGTGGCCCAATCTAGTTGTAACTGCGCACAGCATGGAATGGCATGGCAACAGGGATAGTGCAGTGCCTGGAAGTATCCACAATTGCAGGTGCGATCCCTTAGGGAAACCCAGTAGCTACCAAACAAGAATTTTTCTGTGGGGGTAGTCTCTGCCATAGTATACTCAGCTTGATGCCTGCCGAACACGGTCACCGTGAAGCACCTCGAATCCCTCAAGTTTCGCTCAATGGCCTTAACAAGTGCCTGGAAAAACCAGTGCTCGGACCCTAACTGTGCCTCTGCCGTCTGCCCCTAGATAACAAACAACTCAGCTAGCCGTAGATAGGTTGACTTCACCAAGGATGTCACCGGTAGATTTATTGTGCCCTTCAAAATAGAGTTCACGCACTCAGATATGTTGGTTGTCATGTGACCATATCATCTCCTCCCATCCTTGTGCTGTGTCCACCTCTCATACTCCATCCTGTTTGCCCAATCACACATGGTCGGGTTCTCTGTTAACTAAAAAACGGATAAATAATAAAAAAGGGACTCATAAAAACAATAAGAATTCCAAAAGAAAACCAATAACACAAGGAATAAGATTGATTAAAGGGAAATAAATTCAGTTAATTAATCATAGTTGGAAATTAAAGAAACAAAAATTGCTACCTAAACCGATTCGTATGTACAGCTCTACTACATTCTACATCCTAACATGCAAAGCCTAATTTCAAACTATAAGGATTAAAACTATGAATTCTAGTTCCTCTCCCTTACATACCAATTTTCTAATTAACAAATGGTAACACTAAATATATATATATATATATATATAACTGACCTCGTCACCAATGGCACCGGCAATATGGGCAACACCGTTCAGTCGGTACAAGCTCTGTTCGTCTGCCATGATATCCAGCTGGAGGTCGGCACTCAGATACCTCGGACCCGCTCTCAACTTGCTCTGACATCTCTCTAGAATTTTCTCTCTCTAAACAACTTTAAAATGACTCCAAATGAGTAATCCGCGGCTGCCTTCTACGGTTTATATGGGCATTCACTCTCTATGTAAACCGCTATAGCCTCCAGTGGTTTACGCACGTGTCCCTATACACATAAACCGCTACTGCCAATAGCGGTTTATGGCCAAGCATCAATACACAGAAATCGCGACAGCCTCTAGCGGTTTCTGTGTTCCCCCATTTGTATATAATCCGCGGCTGGCTATAGCGGATTATGTGTTTACGTAAATTGCTATTGGCAGTAGTAGTTTCTATAGATATATGAAATAATGTATTTGTGTCTTCATATTTAAAAGAATGTAATTGCATAAATTTAAAAGACAAACAATTTATTTATGTAAATTGCCCTGATAATAATATATCGATCCACGTAGTACAAATCGTTAAAATTAAGATACTATAATAATATTAACTAATTTTATGTTTATTTTTGTATTAGTTATTTTTAAAATTTAATATTTGATTGTTTTTAAAATAAGTAAAGATATATATTCTAAATTTTAATTTTAGATTTTTAATTATTTTATATTTTTATTCATATAGGATTAATTTGATCGGTTCAACTAATAACTCATAAATTGAACAAATAAACTAATAGTTTGATCTATTGAATTTTGATAACTATAAAAAATAGTATTATTCTGACTGGTTTTAGAAATCGTGTTAAGCTAAAACTAAAAAAATATTTTAAAAATTTTAGTGTACACATAATATTTTTAAAATGTAACATATGAATAAATTATGCATATAAATTAATTTCTCTCTAATATTATGCCTTTGTTCTGAATGGTTTTATATTATATCTCTGTCATGTTTTACTTTATGTAAATTATTCTGAGATGTAGTGATTTATTTCTTACCAGTATAAATTATCTTAAATAGCAATTATTTAGTATAGCTCGTGAATAAGTAAATTATTCTACTTCAGAATGATTAGTAGAAAAGTAAGACTTAATAAATAGAAAAAATTTAACTTATGGTATATTTAAAAGTTTTAATAAATGACCATTTATAAAATTTGTTATTATTATTAGGGTTTTTTGACACAAATTATTATTAGGGTTTTTAATTTTGAAAATTTTGTAAGAAAAAATAAATAAAAAAAGATAAAAATAGATTGGACGAGTAGCAGGAAGTTTAAGACTTTAAGTCCAGCCCACGCAACAAAAAGGGCAAAATTTTTTGTGAACCCACAGGAGAGCCGCCACAAACTCAAATGCTCATAAACCCTAATTTGTATCTCCTCACTCCCCTTCCTTCCCTATATAATCCAACCCAATTGCACTTTCTTTCTACCACCCTGCTTTCGCAGCGATCCAAATGTCTCTTTAGGGTTTCTTCACCACGCTTTACCGTGTCGGATCCTGAATTCTCACAAAGGTTGCATCTTTACGAGTTGGGCGTTCTGTTTTCTTCGTTGTTTTATGTTGTTTTTCGTCATTATTTTCATCTCTCCCAATTAAAGTTGTGGTAATTTTGGTTCCGTGCTGTGACGAAGCAATTTTTTGGACTAGAGTTTCTGATCTGGGATTCTTCACCCCGGAATTTGATTATTAACCCTTGGCTGTCTGAGCACACTTCAAATTATTTCAAAATTTTAGGGTTTAATGTCTGCTCTATTTTCTCAATACTACCGTTTCAAATTTTCTACAAATTCCGTTTTTGATGAACTGGTTTGAGAAAATTTTTGGCTTATGATGAAAATATAATTATCTTAGCGGATTTCAGTGAGATTTCATATCAATGATCTGATTGTTACACACACTGAAGCCTTTGATTTGTTTCAATATCAAATTTTTCACTTAATATTATTATTATTATTTTCCGAAGTAGTTTCAATTAATTTCAAATTTGGTTAAGTGCAGTGACGAGATGAAAACACTGGATGTGTTTTTTGAGCAGTGGACGTTACCGTCAGGTTTCGCCGTGAGCTTAATTTTTAAAAACGACTTCTCCTTCTTCTGAGCACTATAGTTATTGATGAAATTTGTATAGCAATAACAATTCAAGTGATTTTGGGAATTTGTATGAATGTGAATGTTTCTTTGTTTATGGAATTCTCTCTGGTGTTTATAATGTGATATTTGGTTATTTACTATTAAGAGTTAGATTGCGTCCATTACCAATTCCAAGGGATTTTATGTTCCTCTTGGTATAATGGCTCGGACGCCATATTTATGTTGTGGTCATCCTGATTGGTGGTTTTCTTATTCCGTACCATTTTATCCTGGAAACGCCACATACATTCCTGTTTCAAGAATTATATTATACAAACGATAGAGTTTATCTGAACTAGTATGAGATATACCAGCATGTACCCATGGACACTAATAATCTATTAATCTTCAAACGATATAGTTGATTAGTTATTTGGGACTCAAATCACACGGATTCATAAATACTATTTAGAAAAACCCAAAAAATATTTAAAAACATAAAAAAGTAAAAAACATTAAACTCAATATAATCTAAATTCAAAGTCTCTTATGTTTCATAACAAAAGTGAACTCAGAAAGCTTCTTCTGAACCCCAGTTTTATTGTCCCAAAACTATGGTGTTGCATCATTCCACATTTCTACTCCCACCTCCGTTTGGAATTGGGATAGTGACGTATATATCACCGTGGCGACAGAATTAATGTTTTCCCAAATCACAACGATAAGATTTATGGAGGGATAATTACATCAGTTCACAAGGTTCAATCAAAGGACTCATCAAAAGTTGAAAGCCATAGTTGGAAACTCTTGCAATGGGGGACTAGGAGCTGAGTTTTATTCTTCATTGTTTCCTTGGGAATGGAATTGATTTCAAAGAAAGGATGTTCAAATATTCAAGGGCCGCTCATTTCATCACAATTATTAGGGACAATAGTTTTGGGAAAATTAAGACTGAATGGATGAGAAAGTATGAGTTGGATGATTCTGACCGAGAGAATATGAAGGAAGGACTAAAGCAAGCGTTGCAGATTCTAATAGTGATGGGTGCAGTGGAGCTAGGCACAAGTGATGACCATAGGATCAAATGTGAAGCCAAGAGTGTAAAGGAATTGAGGGAGTTTGTGGAATCAGTATATGTCTCATGAAGAGAAATGGAGTGTATATAGTTCTACGAAGCAGAGAGACACATGACACGAACGGAACGAACACATCAATTCTAAAAAATTGTGGGACATGGGAATATATTTATTTAGTATTTAATTTAATATAAATAAAAGTCTAATCTAACTTAATATTAATAATTTTTAATATCTAAAAAATAAGTAATAATATTAAAAAAATCTAAAAAGATATTATTATTAATATTTTTAAATTAAATAAAATTTTTTAAATCTTATAAAGTGAATTTTTTTTGTGAGTGTCCTTCTTGATTCATTTGGTATCAATTTTTTATATTTCAACTACTACAATTGAGAAATTTTTTTCAACTATGAATGTTGTGAAGAATAACTCAGAAACAAAATAAAAGATGAATTTCTTACTAATTGTCTTTTAATTATATTAAAAAGAAAATTTCTTACAAACAAAAGAAGACTTTAGTAGAAGGTTGGACTTCAAGTTCTCGACAAAGAAGCTGGAATATCTTTAAGAAGGCCCAAGAATTCGGGTGAAGTTGAAAAAGAGCAACGTTACAAGCCAAAGAATATTTGATTCAAAATCGGTAAAAGGGAGTGAAACGTCTAATTTTAAGAAAAAGCAATCATAGACGTAAAAGAAAGCACATTCTGAGTTATCTAGAGGAGGAAAACATATTCTCTCTTTGGGATCGGGCACTACTAGCTCGTAATTTCTCTCATCCTCTTTGTTCTCACAAATTTTATGGTGTCTACGGAACTCTTCACAATATTGCTTATCAACTACAGAGACACAAAAAAACAGAGGTATCTACCCAATTTAGGAGACTAGGAGGAACTTTAGTCGACATATTGAGAACAACATAGCACGACATAAAAGCTATACTTACAAATGCAAAATAAAGAGATCGTCACTTAAAGAGTTCGGACGATGTCTAAAACAGATAGGGCAAAAACAAACAAAACACATCAAGATGGTTTCAAATCCCTTCTACATACAAAAAGCGTCAAAAATGGTGTCTTTCCTATGCTATCAGTAACGACATCATTACATAGTAGCAGCACCATTGGGGGCAATACGACAACGAACCAAAAAACGGTTACAAATATAGTTCCACAAAACTTAGAAAATCCTCTAGATAACCAACAGTAATTCAATCAACATAAATTATTTAGGTTCAATCAACAAAAGTGGTTTCAAAAATTTTTTTCAGATTAAACAGCGGTAGTCAACGACTTTCCCAAAGAAAAGTTTTAAAGAAAACAACTACGACCGCCACCAAAATCCAAGAATCAACAAAACAAAGAAGCCTATTGCTAGCATGACTGTTTGAAAGCCATTCAAGACAGTTACAAGACAAATAGAACACAAAGCTACTGATAAATAGAAGCACTAACCTTGAATTTTCGAAGAAGGAGGGGCACATCAAATGACAAAACCACGTAAGTTCCTCTCCATAATAACAAGCTAAAACCTTCAGAAGATCCGAGACGAAGAAATCTTGGAAGCAAGAGCAATTGAAAAGCGACAAGGGAAGAGAGAGAATCCTCACAGTAATAAAGAAAAATAAAAGGTTCTTTGCAAAGAAAAAAAGATGAAAGATTTTCAAAAATGTGAAAAAGAAGAAGAGGAAGAGTCAAAGTGCTTTTATAAAAGTAAAGGGGAAAAAGGAATTTTTTAAACCCTTCTTAAAAACATGCGCGAATTCCAAGGAAATTGCCGCGCAACGTTCGCTCCCTCATTTAAGGAGGCAACGTTCAAATTTTCAGAAACACTAAATGCTCGAGTGACCTAATATAAAGCTCGGACGCACGTAGAGGCACTGTTCATACTCTGACCTAACGGATAAAGACAGGCCCAATAAGTAGAAAAGGTCCGACCCAGAGAGGGGGCCTTTGACCTATACCCGGCCTCTTTAAAGGGGCCGGACACTGTGAAAGGAGCCCAGCTCTACTTGCCCATGCAAGTAACTACCTCCACAAATCTCTCCCACTATTTCTATCTTTCCTAAAAGATAGATCTCAATAGCTCCCAAGATAAAGAGAACGGTCATCCACCAATAAAGGTGGAACTACTCATATAAAGGTGGTTATGGAATCTACTATAAGTACACTAACACCCTCAAGTATAATTTACGTTCTGATCTATTAAAAACCTGCCTAAAGCCCTTGCTGACTTAAGCATCGGAGTCTCTTGCAGGTACCACGCCCCACCTCCTCACGAGAAACTCGGACGGTGCACCTCGGCACCAACCAAGTCGGGCGCTGCCTCACAATGGATCTATACCTCACGTTCAAGCTCAAATCAATGTTTAAGGTAACGCTCAGAATAGAGAGTTTCCATAATGTGAGAGTAAAAGGGATGTTGTAGTGAGAAAAAGAGACATGTTCATGAATCAGAAGCACCCTTTTTCCATCATATGCATATTTGACACCCATCTTAAGCCACCTACAAATCACCGGTGACAAGTAACTCCCATTATTTTGTCCTAAATTGACAAAAACATTCTTAACTTTCTCTCAAACATTTCAATTGTGCCCTTTCTTTTAATGAAAAATCATCAATTTCCCTCACCGAATGAACTTATAAATAAAACGGGCTTGGTGATTTTGTCTTAGAAAAAGTTTTTTTCTCATAACCCACGAATACACCAGTTAATTTTTTTAGATATTGATCAAATTTTGGTGTAATATTCAATTATTGGATTTTACGGTATTTTTTAAAATTTTGGGGTGGGACAATTCGCAAGGAGCATATTGTACTTTTAATATTTAAATATACGAATAAAGTACCAATCCGGTCCCTGTCCAATTTTGCGAATGACAACATGACTCTTGACAAAAAAATGGTCTACTTTGGCCCCTAACCTTGTGCTCCGTCTGCCAACGCGGTCCTTCTGTGACTTTCTTCATCAAGGAGTGATGAAACTTGCTGATGTGTCTCGTTAAGTTGTTTAGGTGGAGGGTTAAGGTGGTAAGGTAGAGGCTAGAGACCCACTTAGATTGTTAAAAAGAAAAAGGATCTATCTATCCTTTTCATGTAAGTATAAACTATGCATTTTGCTCTTTCGGAAGACTCTTATTCAATGAGTCTGGTCATCTCTCTCACTTTTCTTCATGTTTGGAACCCTAAACCACCATGAGTAGTAGTAGAGAGAGTGAAAGTGGAAGAGATGGAGTGAACGATGAAGGTAGGAGTGTCTCCATGACTCCACCTTGTCCACTTGGTTTAGGCACTACAGATCCACTAGGAGCATTATACATAATGTTGGTGGGAAGTTGTGTGTTGTGTGGAGTAGGAGGCCTTAAATAAGAGTCAACGGTGGGAGATTTTGATACACCACTCTTGTAAGGACATAATTCTAATTGTGAAAAAGAGTACAACCTCTACTTAGGGAGAAAATTGTGAAAGTGAAATTGCATACTTCTGTGTGATTAGTGTCCTTCTCTTTGGAGCTAATTTAGATAGTTTCTTCTTCTATTTTTTTGCCTTTGTCTAGAATTACAAAGAACACACAATTCATATATTTAATGAAAGATTATAAATATATATGTGAAATATATCTTTTGAAGATTGCTCACCACTGGATAGTTCCTGTAGAGTTGGCATTCTGACTGCTTCCTTATATTTTTTGAACCTGTATAAACGATTATTCAAAAATAATTTATTAAATACCTAGCTATTTTATTTACAAACAATTAAACCCTGACCAACACAAAATATAACACTTAAACCCCTAACTATTTTTTGAATAGGACGAACCAAACTTTGAAGCGACAATACCTTTGTGGTGTTGGTAGAGTTCACTGATGCAAACTTTTTTTTGCTAGCTCTTCTTTCCTTCTTGGTCATAGCCTTCCAATTAGGATATTAATGGGATTGTAGCAAGTCTTATAGTAATGGCCTTTTTTTACCACACTTGTTACAGATCATTTCAAATATCTTCTTGGCCTTATTAGAATGCATTTCTCCCTCAACAAGATCAATTCTTCTATTCATTTTTGGATGATGAAAAGGTTTTTTTAATTGGAAAAGAAACTGACTTATAAGTGAATCATTTGGTATCTAATAGTTTTTATTAGGGTCAAGTACTATTTTTATCCCTAAGATTTGGGGTGAAAATCAAATTCATCCCCGACCTTTTTTTGTTATTAAAATCATCCTGAACGTTACAAAATGTTATAAAATCGTCATTTTTTATTTTATTTTACCAAATTACCCTTATCAATTAATAAAAATTGATCTTGGCGGCCCTTATCCAGTGCCTGATCTTGGCTTCAAGTTGCTCCCATTCTAGCCGTTGAACGTCGCCTATGCTCAGCTTCTCGATCCCAAGCCTCTGGAAACTAGTGTCCACGGCGGACTTCCTCACGCTGCCGTACACCTGAATACACTAGCCAGATGAGATCATCCTCTCCATGATGCTGCGGAGGTCGTAGACTGCTTCCGAGGGTATTAGATCGATCTCCCGGATGCTGCTAGTGGAGCGGTAGCTGTTGTTCATGCTGGAAGCACCGTCGCTGCTGTTAAAGCGGAAGAGATTAGCGCAGCCATCGGCCTCGCTGCTGTCTTTGTCGTTGAGATGGCGTTGCTTTGAAGCTAAGGAAAAAGAGGAGGATGAGGAAGAATCAGCAGATGCGTCTTGTTGTTGTTGTTGTTGTTGGTCATGGTCTTCTTCGTCTTTGGGGGTGGTGATATGGAGGGAAGTACGGTCTATGAGTGAATCGGCTTCGATGGGGTTGGTGTGGGAGATGATGATGTTGCAGAACTTGTAATGCGTGAGCATCTTTCTTGTCTTTTCCTAGTGAATTTGCAATCAATTTGTTAAGTTTAATCTAGAATTAATTGTCTTTTAGCCACTATGGATGCTACTTTGAGTCTTTTGTAATTTTGTTTATTTTAGGTAGCATTTAGTTGGAATTGATGGAGTTTCTGTAGCACAAAAATTTAAATGGGATGAGAGCGAGGAGCGACGCGCTCGCGTACCTGACGCGTGTGCGTGATTTGGAACTTTCCATGGTAACGCGGGCGCGTGGTTGACGCATACGCGTGATTTGAAGATTTGTTCGGCGACGCGTACGCGTACCTGACGCGTACACATGACACGCGAAGAAGACCATCGACGCGTACGCGTGACTGACGCGTACGCGTGACATGCGCCACGTGCAAAAAATACAGAAAAACGCCGTGGGTGATTTCTGGGCTGTTTTTGACCCAGTTTACAGCCCAGGAAACACAGATTAGAGGCTGCAGAATGGAGGACTCAAGGGAACACTTCCTGTTACTTCTCAAGTTAGGCGTGGGTCCTACGAAGCAAGTGGTCCCCATCCATCACTTAAAGACTTACTGATTGTCATAATTAATTCTGATTTAAATTTAAATATTATAGGAAAAGATATTAGTTTAGATATTAGATTTTAAATTAATTAGGATGAGATATAAAAGATATTAGGATTCTATACAAATTAACATTCCGTACTCTACACTTTACCAGAATCCTTATTTTCTTCTCTGAACCATGAGCAACTAAACCTCCACTGTTAAGGTTAGGAGCTCTGTCTATTGTATGGATTGATACTATTATTTTCTATTTTAATTCATGTTTTGATTTATATTTCAAAAATTATTTTCATTCTTTATTTTATGAATTTGGGTGGAATGGAAGTATGACTCATTTTCTAATTGAGTTCTTGTATAACTTGGAAAAGCTCTTTACTTGAACAACAACTTGAAAACAATTTCTCCTAAATTTTAATTATTTGGATTTAACGGGATACGTGACATATAATCCTCTTATTTTGGATAATTAGAATTTTTGTGGCATATAAATTGGAATTTGATCTTTACCCTCTAATTGGGATTAATTGACCAAGGAATTGGCAGTTGATGAATTTTAGAGGAGACTAGGAAGGTCTAAGGAATTAAGGTCTAGTCACACATAGTTTACTATGAATTAAATCTTGCATGATTAAAATAGTTAATAAGAAAAGTCAATCCGGAAAATAGATAACTCTGAAACCTTAACTATTTCTCCATATTTTATTCCCAACTTATTCACCTGCTATTTTCAAACTCTGAATTTACTATTTAATGCTCTTTGAACACTCAAACACTATTTTTTTTGTTTGCCTAACTAAGTAGTTTAACCAACCATTGTTGCTTGATCCATCAATCCTCGTGGGATCGACCCTCACTCACCTGAGGTTTTACTTGGGTCGACCCGGTGTACTTGCCGGTTAGTTTTTGGGTTATAAAATTCTGCACCAAGTTTTTGGCGCCGTTGCCGCGGATTGACTGTGATTAACAACTATCAGTTGTTTGATTGCTTAGATTAGGTGTTTTATTTTTAATTTAATTTAAATTTTATTTAAAAAATTTTCGGAAAAAAAAAGAAAAAAATATTTTAATAGCACTAATATTTTTAGTAATTTCTGAAATTAAGTTTGGTGTTTCCTAGTTCAGGTTACCTCACTGGAAATTCTCTGCACTCTGACGTAGAGAGTTCCATTTTTTTCTTGTCTTCTGTTTCTTTATGCGCAGGAACAGAGACAAAGAACATCTCTTAGACTTTGATCCTGAACCTGAAAGGACTTTCAGGCAGCATTTACAACAAGCTAGACTTTGCAAAGCTGCAGAATCCACTATGGATCCTAACAATGCTGATAATGTCAATGTGGCAAATCCGAATGGGAATGAGCAACAAAGGAGAGTACTTGGCTCTCACTCTACTCCTACTGTAGATCTTTATGGAAAAAGCATTGTGGTGCCTCCTATAGCTGCAAACAACTTTGAGTTGAAGCCACAATTGGTCACCCTGGTGCAACAAAATTGCTAGTATCATGGTCTTCTTCATGAAGACCCAAATCAATTTATTTCTAGTTTCCTGCAAATTTGTGATACTGTGAAGACAAATGGAGTAAAACCAGAGGTGTACAAACTCATGCTCTTCCCGTTTGCTCTAAGGGATGGAGCAAAACTATGGTTAGATTCCTAACCCAAGGAGAGTTTGGATACTTGGAACAAGGTTGTTGCTGAGTTTCTCACTAATATTTTCCCACCAAAGAAGCTGACTAAGCTTAGGGTGGAGGTTCAGACCTTCAGGCAGAAGGATGGTGAAACTCTGTATGAAGCTTGGGAGAGATACAAGCTACTGACTAGGTAATGCCTTCCGGACATGTTCTCCAAATGGACCCAACTAGATATCTTTTACGAAGGTTTGGGTGAAATGTCCAAGATGTGCTTAGATAATTCTGCAGGAGGTTCATTGCACAAGAAGAAGACACCGGAGGAGACTATTGAGCTTATTGAATTGGTTGCTAGCAACCAATATTTATACTCATCTAACAGGAATCCTGTGAACTCTGAGACTCCTCAGAAGAAGGGTGTTATGGAAGTAGAAGCTTTAAATGCTATTCTTGCTCAGAACAAGCTTATGTCTTAGCAAATAAGTCTACTTACTCAACACATGGGTGGCATGCAAGTCTCAGCTATCAACACCCAAAATCCACCTCAAGAGGTCTCCTATGACATGACAGGAAATTTAGTGTAAAATGATAATTGTGATTATGCTCAATCCTCTTCTGAACAGGTCAATTACATGGGGAGTGGTTCTAGAAATCCCAATAATGACCCTTATTCTCAGACATACAATCAAGGATGGAGAAATCACCCAAATTTTGGGTGGAGAGACCAACCTCAGAGACCTCAAAATTTTAACAATAATTCTCAGGGCAGCTTCCAACAGAACAATTACAATAACCATCAATTTTAGCCTCAGCAGCAACAACAGCCCCATCAGGCTAACTCTAAATTCCAAGAAGATTCTAATTGGAAGATGATGAGGAGTTTTATGCAGAAAACTAAAGCCTCCATTAGAAACTTGGAAGTGCAAATGGGCCAGCTGAGCAAGCAAATACCTGAGAGGTCTGCAAGTACATTACCAGGTGATATAGTGGTGAACCCAAGAGAAGATTGCAGGGTTATTCAGTTGAGAAGTGGTAAAGTAGCTGGCTCTGAGGCCAAGGCCAATGAAGAATTAGTTGGAAAAGAAGCTCCAGAGGAGAAGAAGGAAGAAGTAGAGCGCGCCCCTCCTAAGCGTGCAGACAACCCATTCCCTGATTCTCTTGACACTTACCCTATCTTGCCAAAGGCTCCTGAATACAAGCCAAAAATGCCATATCCTCAAAGGCTTCAGAAGGCTTCCAAAGAAAAGCAGTTCTCTAAATTTTTAGATGTCTTCAAGAAGCTACAGATCAACATTCCTTTTGTAGAGGCTTTTGAGCAAATGCCTCTCTATGCTAAATTTATGAAAGAATTGTTGACCCACAAGAGGAATTGGAAGGAACAAGAAAAAGTGGTGTTAACCAAGAAAGGCAGTGCCATTATTCAACACAACCTTCCTGAAAAGATACCAGACCCAGGGAGCTTTGTCATTCCTTGCACCATTGGAGATATCACCATTCAGAGAGCTTTATGTGACCTTGGAGCTAGTATTAATCTAATGCCACTTTCAGTGATGAAAAAGCTTCAAATTGAGGAAGTAAAACTCACTTATATTTTTCTTCAACTTGTTGATCTTTCTGTTAAATTACCTGTGGGTGTTGTTGAGGATTTACTTGTTAAAGTAGGACCATTTATTTTTCCTATTGATTTTGTTATATTAGACATGGAAGAGGAGGTAAAATCCTCTATTATACTTGGTAGACCCTTTTTAGCTACAGGTAGAGCTCTGATTGATGTGCAAAAGGGTGAATTAACCCTGAGGGTCAATGAAGAATAGGCGGTCTTAAATGTTTTTGAGGCTCTCAAACACCCTAATGATTCTGAAGGGTGCATGAAAATAGATGTTATTGAACCACTTGTTCAAGAGGTACTAAAAGCTGAGGTGCTTGATGACATTCTGGATCCTGTTTCTGAGTATGAATTAGTTAAAGTTGATAATTCACCACCCCAGAAGGCTATGGTTTACACACCTAAAGTAGAGGAGGAAGCCCCCAAGCTTGAGCTCAAACCTTTACCTCATTCTCTGAAATATGTGTTCTTGAGTGAAAATGATTCATATCTAGTGATTATTAGCTCTTCCCTGAAGCCTGAAGAGGAAGAGGCGCTTGTTTAAGTGCTCAAGAGCTATAAAATAGCTCTTGGGTAGACCATTAGTGACTTGAAGGGGATTAATCCAACCAAGTGTATGCACAAGATCCTTCTTGAAGATGATGCTAAATCAGTTGTGCAACCACAAAGGAGACTCAATCCAACCATGAAAGAGGTGGTCCAAAAAGAGGTAATGAAATTATGGGAAGCAGGTATTATTTACCCTATTTCTGACAGTCCTTGGGTAAGTCCTGTGCAGGTAGTTCCCAAGAAAGGAGGGATGACAGTGATCCAGAATAAAAAGAATGAGCTTATTCCTACAAGAACAATCACAGGATAGAGAATGTGTATAAACTACAAGAGGCTCAATACTGCTACAAGGAAGGATTATTTCCCCTGCCTTTCATTGATCAAATGCTTGAGAGGTTAGCTGGTCATGCTTTTTATTGTTTTCTAGATAGATATTCTGGATATAATCAAATTGCAGTGGACCCTCAAGATCAAGAGAAGATAGTATTCACATGCCCCTTTGGAGTATTTGCCTACAGGAGAATGCCATTTGGACTTTGTAATGCTCCAGCAACTTTTCAGAAGTGTATGCTTTCAATTTTTTCTGACATGGTTGAAAAGTTCATTGAGGTATTTTTGGATGACTTTTCTGTTTTTGGTAATTCTTTTAAATCCTGCCTTAAGCATTTATCTCTTGTCTTGAAATGGTGTCAAGAATCAAACCTTATTTTGAATTGGGAAAAATGCCATTTTATGGTCACAGAAGGTATTGTTCTTGGACACCAGATTTCAAGTAAGGGGATTGAGGTTGACAAAGCAAAGGTGGAGGTAATTGAAAAGTTACCACCACCAGTAAATGTTAAGGCAGTCAGGAGTTTCTTGGGTCATGCAGGATTTTATAGGAGATTTATAAAGGACTTTTCTAAAATTGCTAAACCATTGAGCAACCTGTTGGTTGTTGATGTTCATTTTGTCTTTGATTCTGATTGTCTGCATGCTTTTGAAACTTTGAAAGCAAACCTTACCTCTGCTCCCATTATAGCTCCCCCTGACTGGGATCTAGCATTTGAATTGATGTGTGATGCCCGTGATTTTGCTATAGGAGATGTTTTAGGACAGAGGCATGGTAAGCTTGTACATGTCATTTACTATGCCAGTTGTGTGTTAAATAATGCACAAAAGAATTACACAACTACAGAAAAAGAATTATTAGCTGTTGTGTATGCTGTTGATAAGTTTAGGTCCTATTTACTTGGTTCTAAGGTTATTATTTATACTAATCATGCTGCTTTAAAGTACCTTCTAACCAAACAGGATTCTAAACCAAGATTAATCAGATGGGTGTTGCTCCTTCAGGATTTTGATATTGAGATAAAAGACAGGAAATAGTTAGAAAATCAAGTAGCTGACCATCCCTCCAGAATTGAGCCTGAAGCAGGAGTACAACCACCCACAACTGTGACTAAGACATTTCTGGATGAGCAATTGTTTCTCATTCAGCAGGCTCCATGGTTTGCAGACATTGTAAATTATAAAGCCATGAATTTCATTCTAAAGGAGTACAGCAGGCAACAAGTAAAGAAGCTATTGATGGATGAAAAGTATTACATTTGGGAGGAACCATATCTTTTTAAGAGGTGTTCAGATGGTATCATCCGGAGATGTGTCCCATATGAAGAAACACAGCAGATTCTCTGGCACTGTCATGGTTCAGATTATAGAGGCCACTTTGGTGGTGAAAGGACAGTTACAAAGGTCCTTCAGAGCAAATTCTACTGACCGACTCTCTTCAGGGACGCAAGAGCATTTGTGAAGCACTGTGACAGATGTGAAAAAGCCACGAATCTTCTTGCCAACCATGAAATGCCACAGCAGGGGATTCTTGAGGTTGAGTTATTTGATGTGTGGGGTATTGACTTTATGGGACCCTTTCCACCCTCACATTCAAATAACTATATTCTAGTGGCAGTTGATTATGTGTCCAAGTGGGTGGAAGCTATGGCTTTATCCTCCAATGATGCCAAGGTGGTCATGAGCTTTCTTCAGAGATATATCTTTAGCCGGTTTGGTGTCCCGAGGACACTCATTAGTGATGGAGGAAGCCATTTCTACAACAGACAGCTGGACTCTCTTCTGCAGAGATATGGAGTCCATCATAAAGTGGCAACCCCCTATCACCCTCAGACAAGTGGACAGGTTGAAGTTTCCAACAGGAAATTTAAGAGGATTCTAGAGAAGATCGTTAGTGTTTCAAGAAAGGACTGGTCTAGGAAGCTTGATGATGCTCTCTGGGCATACCAAATAGTGTACAAGACTCCCATTGGCATGTCCCTTTATCAGTCGGTCTATGGCAAAGCCTGTCACTTGCCAGTTGAGCTGGAGCATAAAGCTTACTGGGCAATCAGGTATCTGAACCTTGATTCAGAAGCTGCAGGAATTAAGCGAATGCTCCAGTTAAATGAGCTTGATGAATTCGGATACTCAGCCTATGAGAATGCCAAGCTCTATAAGGAGAGAACCAAGTTATTACATGACAAAAAGATTGCTATAAGCGTCTTTGAGCTAGAACAGTAAGTGCTTCTGTATAATTCAAGGCTCAAATTCTTTCCAGGAAAGCTGAAATTCCGGTGGTCAGGACCGTTTGTGGTTACCAGAGCTTCACCATATGGTCATGTGGAAATACAGGAAGAGAATTCTGACAGGAAATTTACAGTGAATGGCCAGAGGTTGAAGCACTATCTTGGAGGCGAGATTGATTGACAGAGGTCCACTCATCTGCTGAATTAGCAGAACTGACTGTCAAGCTACTGACGTTAAAGAAGCGCTTGTGCGGAGATAACCCGATAATTTCATATCCTTAGTTATTTTCGTAGTAGTACCTTTCTTATTTATCTGATTCTTATTGAGTTTTATCTGATCATGTAGCTATTTTTGAAGCAGGAACTGAATATTTCAAAAAAAAAAATAGAGAAGAGACGAAGAAGGCCGAAAGCTGCGCTGCAGTATGCGTCGCTTGAAATTCGTGTGATCCACGCCTACGCGTGCCTCACGCATACGTGTCGCATGCGACGCCCAATTAAACCACCTCAGCGCCTGATTTCAAATCATCCCCCTCCCAAATCCTAATTCTCTCTTGCTCTTTTATCTTTTTATCCTTCTTTCACCATATTAATTGCTTTTATATCCCTCTCTGTTTGTAGTTTTTCTTTGCTTGAGGACAAGCAAACCTTTAAGTTTGGTGTTGACGCTTCGCTTATGGCTTTTCTGTCTTGCACGAAAGGGAGATGAGTGTTCTTCATGAAGGAATGAGATGACCACCAGCATAACTGAGGTGATTGAGTTCTTTTCATTCTATTCCTCTTCCGTTCTTATGTTGTTGTCTTCTGTTTTCTGTTACTTTGATTGCTTGCATGATCGTTAGTACTTTTAGTAAAAAAAATGCCTCATGTATTGCTCACTAAGCTTGAATTAAAAAATAAATAAAAAAAGAGAAGTGATGTATTGCATGAGAAATTGAGTTTATATTTAAGAGTAGTCCTATTTACTTAAATGTGGTGGTATTATTTGTGATTTTGAATGCATGACATGAACAGTACATATTTGAATCAAAGGATGTTGATGTATAAGGAACAGGAATTTAGAGAATTATTATGACTTCTCTGAAATAAAGAAAAATTTAATCCTTGAAGCAAAAAAAAAAGCAAAAAAGAAAAAGAAAAAAAAACTATAAAAGCAAGGTCCAAGGCTCTGAGCATCAATGACTAGGGAGGTCAGACATGATTAAAAGCTCAAAGAGTTGTTTCCCTAGTCATATGCTTGTGGTGTGATTGTGTTAAGTAATCCTTGAGACAGAACACTTAGAGTCGAGACCAAGTGCATTTAACAGAGTATGCCAAAGGCTTTGAGCACCACTGTCTGGGAGTAACTGAAAGAAAAATCAGAACTTAAAGAGAGTCTCCCAGTTAAGTGCTTGTGGTGTTTCTGTGTCAAGTAACTCTTGAGACAAAATATTTAAAGTCACGGCTAGGCTCAAGGTGCAAAGCACCAAAGAAAAATAAATTAAAGAAAATCATGCTGTGTTCAAGGATTAAACTGAAGTTTAAAGATCAGAGAATTCATAATAAGATCCGGATTCTAATTCCGAATGACACTGACATTCCTCTGATTCAAAGGAGAGTGAGATGCCAAAACTGTTCAAAATTACAATGAATAAATCCAATTTTAAGAATAGACTTGAGCTTAATCAAACTCTCATTCTCATGCAAATTCACATCCTTAGCCTATATTAGTTTGGTTGCATGAGGACAAGCAACAATTCAAGTTTGGTGTTGTAATGCATGAGCATCTTTCTTGTCTTTTCCTAATGAATTTCCAATCAATTTGTTAAGTTTAATCAAGAATTAATTGTATTTTAGCCACTATAGATGTTACTTTGAGTCTTGTGCAATTCTGTTTATTTTAGGTAGCATTTGGCTGGAATTGATGGAGTTTTTGCAGCAGAAAAATTTAAATGGGATGACAGCGAGGAGCGACGCGCATGCGTGCCTGACGCGTGCGCGTGATTTGGAGCTTTCCATGGTGACGCGGGCGCGTGGATGACGCGTACGCATGATTTGAAGATTTACACGGCGACGCGTACGCGTACCTGACGCGTACGCGTACCTGACGCGTACGTGTGACACCCGAAGAAGACCATCGACGCGTACGCGTGACATGCGCCACGTACAGAAAATGCAGAAAAATGCTGGGTGCAATTTCTGGGATGTTTTTGACCCAGTTTTCAGCCCAGAAAACACAGATTAGAGGCTGCAGAATGGAGGACTCAAGTGAACACTTCCTGTTACTTCCCAAGTTAGGCGTGGGTCCTACGAAGCAAGTGGTCCCCATCCATCACTTGAAGACTTGCTGATTGCCATAATTAATTCTAATTTAAATTTAAATATTATAGGAAAATATATTAGTTTAGATATTATACTTTAAATTAATTAGGATGAGATATAAAAGATATTAGGAATCTATACCAATTAACATTCCGTACTCTACAGTTTACCAGAATCCTTATTTTCTTCTCTGAACCATGAGCAACTAAACCTCCACTGTTAAGGTTAGGTGCTCTGTCTATTGTATGGATTGATACTATTATTTTCTATTTTAATTCATGTTTTGATTTATATTTCAAGAATTATTTTCGTTCTTTATTTTATGAATTTGGGTGGAATGGAAGTATAACCCATGTTCTAATTGAGTTCTTGTGTAACTTGGAAAAGCTCTTTACTTGAACAATAGCTTGAAAATAATTTCTCCTAAATTTTAATTATTTGGATTTAAGGGGATACGTGACATATAATCCTCTTATTTTTGGATAATTAGAATTTTTGTGGCATATAAACTGGAATTTGATCTTTACCCTCTAATTGGAATTAATTGACTAAGGAATTGGCAGTGGATGAATTTTAGAGGAGACTAGGAAGGTTTAAGGAATTAGGGTCTAGTCACATATAGTTTGCTATGAATTAAATCTTGCATGATTAAAATAGTTAATAAGAAAAGTCAATCCGAAAAATAGATAACTTTGAAGCCTTAACTGTTTCTCCATATTTTATTCCCAACTTATTCACCTGCTGTCTTCAAACTCTGAATTTACTATTTAATGCTGTTTGAACACTCAAACACTATTTTTTGTTTGCCTAACTAAGTAGTTTAACCAACCATTGTTGCTTGATCCATCAATCCTCGTGGGATCGACCCTCACTCACCTGAGATATTACTTGGTACGACCCGATACACTTACCGGTTAGTTTGTGAGTTATAAATTCCCGCACCAACTTGTCCTCCAAGCGAGCCATGGCGATCTGGAGGGCACAGTTGACCTTTGGGTCGTCGGAGATAGAGGCGGAGGACATGGACCGTTGGATTTCATCCACGGTTGGAGGTAACGATCCACCTCTTGGCGGTCACCGTCGAAGATCATCTTCTCCCTTGCTTCCTCCGACGCAATCGAGTCCCACCGGAGGATAATCTTCTCCGCTGTCTCAAACGGTAATGTTTCTGGCGACTCCATGATTCGAGGGTGTGTTATAAGTAAGCGGTAGTGATTGGTTAAAAGAAAAGCGGTAGTGATCAGGCGCTGGATAAGGGCCACCAAGATTATTTTTTATTAATTGATAAGGGTAATTTGGTAAAATAAAATAAAAAAGGACAATTTTATAACGTTTTGTAACGTTGAGGATGATTTTAATAATAAAAAAAGGTTGGGGACGAATTTGATTTTTACCCCAAACTTTAGGGATAAAAACAGTACTTAACCATTTTTATTATTAACTATTTTGATGCATTTTGAGTAGGATGATCTAACAGTCTCCATAAAAAATGATTGAATAATAGTACTCTTCATTGTTCACTCCATCTCGTCCACTTCCATGTTCTTTGCTATTGCTCATGCGGCTTAGGGTTCCAAACATGAGAAAAAGTGAGAGAGATGACCAGACTCGTTCAATAAGAGTCTTCTGGAGGAGCAAAATGACGTCGTTTGTGCTCACATAAAAGAAGACAAATAGGTCCCTATCTTTTTAACAAGCCATGTGGGTCTCTAACCTCTACCTCACCACTTTAACCTTCCACCTAAACAACTTAACGAGACACGTTAGCAAGTTTTGTCCTTTTTAACGGTGAAAGTGACAGAAAAACTGTATTGATAAACGAAGCACAAAGTTTAGGATCAAAGTGGATAATTTTTTTTGTCAAGAATCGCGTTGTCATTAGGACAAATGGATAGAGATCGAGTTGGTACTTTACTCTTAAATATACAACACGCAAAAAAATATGTTGTCAATATACGAGAACATATTGTTCCGCTCCCAAAATTTTAGAAAACATCATAAAATTCAATAATTGAGTGTTACATCAAAGTTTAGTTAATATATAAAAGAATATGTGGAATACAGTATCCAAATTGGTCTATTTACATGTATTTCACATTCATGAAACTAATATGAAAAAAAAAATGATAAATTATATCCAACTTTTTGAATTTTAAAAGATGAGTTACTCTTGTGATATGTCACATTATTATTGGATAAAATGGATTAGTTTATTATAATTAATTTTAACTTTTTATTTAACTTAAATTTTAACAACCTAACTAATCAATCATAGTATAATAGTCTTTTAGCATTTGAAGAATAACATGCTAAAACACATAAATCAAATAGAAATCAATATATAGATCATAACATGGTAAAACTTTATATTATCGCAATAATAAAAGAAAAATTATGCATTTGAATTAAAAAAGATCAAATAAATAGTAGTGTTATATAATGATATGAATGTCAATGGTTCAGTAAAAAAAAATAAAAAATAATGTTATAATCTTCGTGTAAATGAAAATTTCATATTTTCAGTGGCAGTAACATGAGATTTTATAACGTTCTTTTGTGTAACAAATAAACTGTCGACAAAAAAAAAAAAAAACAAAAAAAGAAAAGATAGCTAAAATAATAGTAGAGATTCTTTAAGATAAATGATTTGTTTTAAAAAAAATGAAGAAAGAGAGAGAATTATCAAGAAAGAAAATTATGAATTTTGTTGGTTCTCTTATTTGTTTTATTTTATTTTTTTAAATAATTAATAGATATGTGATTTAAAAAAATACGATTTCTCTAATTATTTTTATAAATTACAAAAAAATTATATCATAATTAATTAATTAGGCTATCAAAATTTAAGTTAAATAAAAATTAAAATTAATTATAATAAATTAATTTATTTTATCCAATAATAATATAACATGTCATAAGAGGTCATTTATTCTTTAAAATTAAGAGCGTATATATATATGAGTATTGCTATATATATTGATTTTTTGTTGGCATATAAGTCAAACAAATTAACTCTAACCCAACAAAATCCATTTACATAACGTGCGCGTGAAAATTATATTCTTCTTTGTATCCCGCGTTCTTTTTCTTCCTTCTAGATTTTTTTCGTTTATAAAATAAAAAATTATTTATTTCCTCCAAAACAATTTTCTAACTTTATTTTCGTAAATACAATTTTTTTTAATCACATTCCTCTTTGTATCCCACGTTCTTCTTCTTCCTCCTGGATTTTTTTTTATTTATAAAATAAAAAAATTATTTATTTCCTCCAAAATAATTTTCTAACTTTATTTTCGTAAATACGATTTTTTTTTGAACTAACAGCAAGTTCGCCGCCCCCCGGCGAACTCCATAATTTATATAGAGTTTGTCGCACCCCCCGCGAACTCTAAGCGAACTCTACGATGAGTTCGGCAATAAAAGCAAGCCCATTGGAGCTCAAGCAGTCACAACCTCTCTAATTACTTTCTTCTTTCTCACTGTTATTCTTATTGGTACGATGTAAGGAAATCAATTGTTATGCATTCACTACGATGGTGAAGTAGTATATGATGAAGAAGGTTCGATTGTCTTTAGATCGGACCAGCCGATAATTACATATATGACAGTGGAAGTCAACAGTTTAACAGCATTGAAGAATTTGATATTGCATGCCCTCGGACAGCAGAAATCTAAAAGGGTGAAAAAATTTACTACAGATATCCTACCGAGTTAGATGGCAATTTGTTTTATAAAAGGTATATATTATAGTCTTGTTTCCTTTGGCTCTGTTACAAGTATATTTATTAGACCGTCGTTGTGATCGATATTTCTGTTGTTTTGAATTATGTATCGGTTGCGCGATGACGAGGACGTACGGCTTATAAGGTCATGGCACAACAGATGGACTAATATTCATCTGTTGGAGTTATACATGTTTCTTGTTGACCTTGGTGGATGAGGATCATCTGCAGATATTGTCAATGATAGTCCAACGGATGGCGTTATTAGACGAACTATCAGAAGGACGATGGTGGATTTGAATATGCCACCTGAGGGTAGTCAAGAGGGGTCTAATGTTGAAGTTGGTAACGTTGACTCGGTTGATGACGGTCTTGAAAGTCATGACGGTTTTGGTATCGGAGATCCGATGATGGAGCAATACAAAGTCAACCACGATGATGGAGAGGATGTTGACGAAGAACCACCCGAAATCCCTGATGATGGTGACGAGGAAGAGTAGATGAACTACTACGGTGACACACAGATTGCTCTGACACAGCCTGCCATCTCTTAACCATATGACCGACCGGATCATTTCACTAGGTTGAATCTAGATGCAATGACATCGGATTGGTCGTTTACCCATGGATGTTCTGAAGAAGACCCAAGCAACGAGTTTGAGGTTGGACAACAATTTGGGAGCAAGAAAGAAGTCATGTTGGCAGTTAAGCATTACAGCATTAGGAGGGCTGTGGAGTACAAAATAGTAGAGAGTGACCATTGAAGGTACAATGCAAGATGTATCCAGTTCGAACCTGGGTGTAATTGGAACATACTTATATCATATCGCCAAAAGCAAGAAAGATGGGAAGTTAGGAGATACACTGGTCCTTATACTTGCATCCAGACTTCGATGGGGGCAAGATCATCGTAGGTTGGATTCAAAGGTCATTGCACAACACATTTTCACGAAGGTCAAGGCCGATCCAACAATCAGCATCGGGTTCTACAAGGAGGTGTGGAGAATCACTTTGGTTACAAGGCGTCGTACAAAAAAGTTTGGCTTGCAAAACAGAGAGTCATAGCTAGATTATATGGTGATTGTGAAGAGTCATACAAAGAGCTTCCTCGTTGGTTATTCGCTATGCAAATGTACTTGCTAGGTAAGATTTATTTGCGGTTTATTTATTTGCCATTAATTTAGCCGTGTATAAAAAGCCGACTAATGTATGTCCAATTTAGGTACTTGGGTGCAACTAGTGACACAGCCGTGGCCTGCCTCCACAGACACTGTGATGTTTCATCGGATCTTTTTAGACGTTTCCACCTTGTGTTGAGGCCTTCAAGCATTGCAAACCACTTATCTCTATTGATGGCACCCACCTATATGGTAAATACGGTGGCACTTTGTTGACGGCCATAGCGCAAGACGGCAATGCAAACATTTTGCCCGTTGCATTTGCAGTCATTAAGGGTGAGACAAAGGAGGCGTGGTCGGGATGACTGGCCATCGTATGACGGACCTCAAATCCATCCCAACCCTCGGATGATGAGAGCGAAGAGAGGTCAGCCCGTGAGCTCAAGGATTCGTAACAACATGGATGATGTTGAGCATAATGGGGAGAAGTGGTGTGGATTGTGTCGCCAAAACAGACACACGCGGAGGACTTGCACAGCTCTTGGTGATGGAGGTGCATCTTCTAGTCAACGGTAGTCGTAGTTTTTTAAAATAAGTAATGTACGCATGAACTACAAAGTTATATGGCGCGAATTATAACGTAATAACGGTTGTAAGTCATTACAAAAGTTGTATAAGAACTGTTCTCATTATAAGTAACATATTTATAAACGTTGTGGAGCAAACATATACATTTTGTACATTAATAACCTACAACAACCATAAAGAACTACGGCCCACTAACCCCGCCTGCGCCTCCCACCACGCGGGCCAACATGTCGTCCATGGGGTCTAGGATCGAGACACCCACCGGTGCCACAGGGAGGTGGTCTGACATCTCGCTGGCCACGACCAAGTGGAGGGACCGGGCCAGGAGCTGGAGTACTCATCCGATCCCGCAAAGTCGTATAATCCGCAGTGGAGGATGACCCGCTAGACTGATCAGTATCCAGGTGGCGTGGCAAGTATGTAGACTGAGGTGGGGTCGTGTGCATCTGTGAGAATGGCTGGGTGCCTTGTGGCATCGTGAACACATCTCCGAATGAGCTCTCACCTCCCTGTAGGGAGCCAGTCATCCACTCCGGCACCATCATCGTGACATCAAGCAAATCTTGAGTGGATAAAATGGGCTGGTAGTCGGGCTGTGTGCCGAGCTCCGACGGGCTGAAGGGTATCTGAAAGTCTGTGCTGATGTCGAACCCAACACTCACGTCTGGCGGCATCCCCTGGTGACTGGTACCGGCCTTCGAATGATGTGACCCAGGCGACCTCAGTGACAAGTAATCTCCTGGCATGGACCCTGACAATGACCCCACCGTCTGGCCTGCATCGTCAGCAAGGTGACCTGGCGGGCTAACAGGGTCTTTCTGGTGGGGTAACTCCTCGGGATCCTGCCTCCCACGACCTCCCCCACGTCTGCCTCTCCCCTTCCCTCGGCCCCGCCCCCTACCTCTCCTGCCTCCGGCAGCTGGTCTGAGCTCTGGCAGGTGACCGTTGATGAGTCCATATTTTACGATATATTTTGGTTTGATTTAAATGGATTTCATCACACAAACCCACATTTATTCATCTAAATAGAATGCTTTTGAGATTTCTTCCTAAATTGTGCTTAAAAGTGAAAACATACTCTTCTGTGCTAAATTTTAGTCAATTTTATTCACTTTAATCCTATTTGGTGCCTTGATGTATTTGTTAACTGATTTCAGGTTTTCAAGGCAAGTATGGGACAGAAGAAGTGGAGAGAAAAGCATGCAAAAGGGAGAAATCATGAAGAAAATGGAGTTTGGAAGCTGCTGCAAAGTTGCGTACGCACCAAATGTCGTGCGTACACACGACTGCATATGCGTGGGGTCATTAATGCAAATCGCTGTGGTGAATTCTGGGCCTCCAAAACACAGTCCAACTCATTTTCTGAAGCTATTTAAGGCCAAAGTGAAGAGGAATGAAGGGGGCAAATTAGGTTTAGCTTTTATTATGTTTTCTCTTAGTTTCTAGAGAGAAAAGCTCCCCCTCTCTCTAGAATTAGGATTCCTTAGTTTAATTTCTTGTAATTTCTACTTTTAATTCTTGTTTTCATTTACTTTTCCTTGTCATTTATTATTATTGCATCTTTGTTCTTCCCTTCTATTTTGTTATTTCATTTCTTTTGTTCCTTTATGTTTATGACACTTTGTTATTTCAATTTACATTTAATGCAATTTATATTTTATGTTCATTTATTGCTTTCTTTAGTTGTTATTGTTATTTTCTTGCTTTGGTAGCTTTAGAATTTATTTTATTACATTTTAATATTATTTTATTCTCATGCACACCAAGTGTTTGATAAAATGCTTGGCTTAGTCTTTACTTAATTTTTCTCCACTCTTGGCTTGAAATTGTTGACTTTGGTGATCCTTGAGTCTTTGATGTCCATTCTTGTTTGATACATTAGAGTAGTTAGTTGATTTGGTCTCCTTTGACTCTATGTGACCTATTAGTGTTGACATAGGACTTAGGGATTGGAATTAACTATGCCTATTTGACTTATCTTTGATGTAAGGTTGACTAAGTAGGATTAACTCTTTATAATCATCATGTGTTTGTGGTCAATGGCTAGGATAGGTAACCTTAGCTCTCAATTACATGCCAAGATGTTTTCTTGCATTTGAAGTTTCCTTTCCTTGCATTTTATTGCTTTTGACTTTATCGCTTTGACTTTTAATTCCTTGCATTTTTAGTTTTCACACTCTTGGTTGAGAAATTGGGTGTTTGGGTGGAATTGAGTTGTAGATGTGCATTCCGCATTGTGTAGGAATGACTAATTGGTTTGGTTTCCATTGACGCTAGTCTTTCACTAAGTAATTAGTAAGTTGATTAGGACTTATGGATTGAGATCAATCATGCCCTTTTGACTAATTCTCAAGGAGGATTGACTAATTTGGATTGATCCCACACAATTGCCATGTTTGTGGTTCATAACTAGGATAAGAATCCCAAATTTCCCAATTCTCATCAAGAGCCCCTTTTAGCACTTAATTTCCATTTTCATTGCTTTTAATTGCTTTCTTTTGATTTCTTGCATGTTAAGTCACTTCCTTGCATATTTACATTTCTTGCTTTTCTTGCTTTTCCAATTCCCCATGCTCTCTCACAGCCAATAAATGTACATTTCATTGCAACTCCTAAGGAGAACGACCCGAGGATTAATTACTCTCGGTTAATTAGAAATTGTAAACATTTGATTAAGAGAATTCATTGTTGGTTTGGACTATGCTACTAACGAATTGACTCTCGTTTTTGAACGATTCCAAACCGTACAATAATTCTCTTGTCAACCGGCCTCTGGCTGATGCAGGTCCGGAGCAAGTGGATGATGTACGGGCAGGTCCTCAGGCACCACCCCAGTAGGCACCAAATGCTGGTCACTCAAACTAAACAACTCTGTGTGGGCCCACTGCAGATACCATGTCATGTACGGGAGGGATGGCCGCAGGTCAATATGATGATATATCGACAGACGATGGTCGGCCCGAACATCCCACATCTCATGCCAGTCACCAAGCAGTTGCGGGAACCACTCGCTGCGACCGAATCTCCCGTCCAGCCTGTGCATGTAGTCAATATTTAGTGGCCTAGTTGGAATGTGCTGCTGGCCACTGAACTGACGTACCACCCGCTCCACCTGATGCCACTCGACAATAGCGAACCACAGCAGTGGACAAACAACCGCTGCCGAGGGGAAAGCGACGAGCATCAAACCCATTAGGCCGTAGTAACGGAATACGGTGGTAGGCCCAAGAAACCATCAGGATGACGCCTCCTCCCAAGTTGCGCTGGCCATGCTCTGTGACCCGGAACATCTGGTGATACAGCCATGTAACGTTAGGATTTTTGCTAGTAAAGAATTTTGTAAAAATATAGTCGTGTTGTGAGTATAGATTCTAAACCAACAGAAAATCCCTTCGTACAAACGTTTTGGTTGTCACAAGTAACAAACCCCTTATGAATTGATAACCAAAGTATTTAAACCTCGGGTCGTCTTCTCAAGGAATTGCAGGGAGGTGTGTTTTATTATTAGTTATGGAAAATAGTGTTTTTGGGTTTTGAAAAGGTTTTGAACAAGAGAAAGGGATTGCAGGGAATTAATAAATTAATAACTAATAAAACTCTTGGCAAGGTATGAAAACTGGAAGTCCTATCCAAGTTATCCTTATCAATTGTGATGAGAATTGGATTTTTCTCCCACTAAGTTAACCTCTAACTATGAAGGTAAGTCAAGTGCATGGAATAAGTTTGGTTCCTCAGGTCCTAGTCTTTCCTTGAAAAAGGCTAGAGTTATTGGAACTCGAGTTAATTCTTGAAGAATTCTAATTTTCAGTCGACAATGAGTTTGACAACTCAAGAGTTACCAATTAATCAACCAGAGCCAAGAATATAGAAAACTAAATTAAAATCATAAACATCTGGAATACCTCAAATTGCATGGAGATGTCAATTCTAACATGGAAAAGTTCATAAGCCAATTAGGCAACATAAATCAAATACAAATAAAAGTTTTAGAATAAACAAAATATAAGAGAAACTTAAATTATTGAACCTGGTATGAAGAAACAATCCTAATCCTAATAGAAATCCTAATCCTAAATCCTAAGAGAGAGGAAAGAACCTCTGGTGCACGAAATTGCAATCACACTTTTGCAATTCCGCACAACTAACCAGCAAGTGTACTGGGTCGTCCAAGTAATACCTTACGTGAGTAAGGGTCGATCCCACGGAGATTGTCGGCTCGAAGCAAGCTATGGTTATCTTGTAACTCTTAGTCAGGATATCAATAATTCTCAGGTTTAATTGTGAAAAGTAGAAGAACATGAAATAAATACTTGTTTTGCAGTAATGGAGAACAGGTTGAGGTTTTGGAGATGCTCTATCTTCTGAATCTCTGCTTTCCTACTGTCTTCTTCTTCATACACGCAAGGCTACTTCCATGGCAAGCTGTATGTAGGGTTTCACCATTGTCAATGGCTACCTCCCATCCTCTCAGTGAAAATGTTCAACGCGCTCTGTCACAGCACGGCTATTCATCTGTCGGTTCTCGATCATGTCGGAATAGAATCCAGTGATTCTTTTGCGTCTATCACTAAGGCCCCACAATCGCGAGTTTGAAGCTCATCACAGTCATTCAATCCCTGAATCCTACTCAGACTACCACAGACAAGGTTTAGACCTTCCGGATCCTCAAGAATGACCGCCAATATATTTTAGCTTATACCACGAAGATTCTGGCTAAAGAATCCAAGAGATATCCACTCAATCTAAAGTAGAACGGAGGTGGTTGTCAGGCACACGTTCATAGGTGAGAATGATGATGAGTGTGACAGATCATCACATTCATCAAGTTGAGGAGCAAGTGATATCTTAGAATGGAAACAAGCGTGTTTGAATGAAAAACAGTAGTAATTGCATTAATCCATCAAGACACAGCAGAGCTCCTCACCCCCAACCATGGGGTTTAGAGACTCATACCGTAGAAGGTACAATATGAAACGTGTAAAGTGTCATGAGGTACAAATACAATGTCAAAAGATCCTATTTATAGTGAACTAGTAACCTAGGATATACAGAAATGAGTAAATGACGTAAAAATTCACTTTTGGGGTCCACGTGGTGTGTGCTTGGGCTGAGCATTGAAGCTTTCATGTGTAGAGACGTTTCCTGGAGTTAAACGCCAGCTTTTGTGCTAGTTTGGGCGTTTAACTCCAACTTTTGTGCCAGTTCCGGCGTTAAACGCCGAGAATTCTGAAGCTGATTTGTAACGCCTGTCTGGGCCATCAAATCTCAGGCAAAGTATAAACTATTATACATTTCTGGAAAGCCCAGGATGTCTACTTTCCAACGCAATTGAGAGCGCACCAATTGGGATTCTGTAGCTCTAGAAAATTCACTTCGAGTGCAGGGAGGTCAGAATCCAACAGCATCTGCAGTCCTTTTTCAGCCTCTGAATCAGATTTTTGCTCAGGTCCCTCAATTTCAGCCAGAAATTATCTGAAATCACAGAAAAATACACAAACTCATAGTAAAGCCCAGAAAAGTGAATTTTGAATTAAAACTAATAAAAACATACCAAAAACTAACTAAAACGTACTAAAAACAGTGCCAAAAAGCGTATAAATTATCCGCTCATCACAACACCAAACTTAAATTATTGCTTGTCCCCAAGCAACTGAAAATCAAATAGGATAAAAAGAAGAGAACATACTATAGACTCCAAAATATCAATGAAACTTAGCTCCAATTAGATGAGCGGGACTAATAGCTTTTTGCCTCTGAACAATTTGGCATCTCACTTTATCCTTTGAAGTTTAGAATGATTGGCATCTATAGGAACTCAGAATTCAGATAGTATTATTGATTCTCCTAGTTAAGTATGATGATTCTTGAACACAGGTACTTTATGAGTCTTGGCTGTGGCCCAAAGCACTCTGTCTTCCAGTATTACCACCAGATACATACATGCCACAGACACATAACTGGGTAAACCTTTTCAGATTGTGACTCAGCTTTGCTAGAGTCCCCAATTAGAGGTGTCCAGGGTTCTTAAGCACACTCTTTTTGCCTTGGATCACTTTTTAATTTTACCGTTGCCTTTTTGTTTAAAGGGCTATTGGCTTTTTCTGCTTGCTCTCTCTCTTCTTTTTTTTCTCTTTTTTTTTGAATTCACTGCTTTTTCTTGCTTCAAGAACCAATTTGATTATTTTTCAGATCCTCAATAACATTTCTCCTTTTCCATCATTCTTTCAAGAGCCAACAAGTTTAACATTCTTTAATCAACAAATTCAAAAGATATATGCACTGTTCAAGCATTCATTCAGAAAACAAAAAGTATTGTCACCACATCAAACTAATTCAACTAGTTTCAGAGATGAATTCGAAATCCTGTACTTCTTGTTCTTTTGTGATTAAAGCATTTTTCATTTAAGAGAGGTGATGGATTCATAGGACATTCAAAGCTTTAAGACATGAACCTTAAATTTTATTAATCATGAATTAAGAACAAGACTCAAAAATAAATATAAGATAAGACTAATAGTAATAGAAAAAAAATTTAAATGACTCTAAAATAGATTCCTAATGATAGAGGTTATCACAGAGTTAGGACTCAACAACCTTGATTTTGAGAAGTGGATGCTCCCTCAACTTGTGGGGTATTTGACCCTACAAGAGAGAGCTTCTAGCGCTTCAGCTCCTGTAGCTCACGCCCCTGCTTCTCTTGTTCCTTCAGCAATTTGCAGAGCATGCAGTTTTGATTCTGCTGTTCTTCCTTAATTTGTTCCATAGCTTTTTGCAGCTTGGCAACAGATGCTTCTAGGCTGGCCCAGTAGTCAATTTCAGGAAGTTCAGGGAGGAATTCCTGTGCCCTCCTTTTGATAGAGTTATCTTGCATTTGTCCTTCCATTGACTTCTTGGTGATTGGATGTTCAACTGGGATGAATTCATCTACTCCCATCCTCACCCCAGCATCTTTACATAGCAAAGAGGTTAAGCTTGGGTAAGCCAGTTTGGCTTCAGTGGAGTTCTTGTTTGCAATTGTGTAAATCTCACAAGCAATCAGATGATGAATCTCCACTTCTTTTCCCAGCATAATGCAATGAATCATCACTGCTCTTTTGACCATGACCTCAGAACGGTTGCTAGTGGGCAATATAGAACGCCTAATGAAGTCTAGCCAACGTCTTGCAATTGGTTTGAGGTCTCCCCTCTTGAGTTGGTTTGGGATACCTTTTGAATTGGTTGTCCACTTAGTTCCAGGGAGGCATATGTCTTCTAGGACTTGATCCAACCCCTTATCTACTCTCACCATTCTCCTATTAAAGGATTCAGGATCATCTTGTAGTTGAGGTAACTTGAAGACCTCTCTTATTTTGTCCAGATGGAAGTAAATAATTCTCCCTCTGACCATGGTTCGGTAGGTATGAAAAGTAGTTCCAGTCATTCTCTGCTTATCTGTCAACCACAGATTTGAGTAGAATTCCTGAACCATATTTCTTCCAACCTTTGTCTCAGGGTTGGTTAGAACTTCCCATCCTCTATTTTGAATTTGCTCTTGGATCTCCGGGTATTCATCTTCTTTCAGATCGAATCTGACTTCCGGGATCACTGACCTCAGACCCATTATTTTGTGGTAATGGTCTGCATGTTCCTTGGTTAAGAACTTCTCTTAATTCCAAAGATTCTTTGGATTATTCTCTTTCTTGCCTTTTGAATTGGTTTGTTTTCCCTTAGGAGCCATGATCTTGATGAATCTTGGCTTAGTGATAACAGAAAAGCACACCAAACTTAGAGGTTGGCTTGCCCTCAAGCAAAAGAAAGGAAAGAGGAGAGAGAGGAGGAGAGCAAATTCGAATGGTGGGGAGAGGGGGATGGCCGAACGTGTATTTATAAGGGAGGGGGAGAGATTTTGAAAATTTTGAAGGAGACTTGAGAAGATATGGAAAGAATTTGAGAAGATATTTGAGCTTTTGAAGAAGATTTGGAAAGGATTTGAAAGAGATTTGAAGAATGATTTTAATTTTTGAAATTTGAAGGTGAATGATGAAAGTTTGTAATGTGTTTATGCAGAAAATTATGGATCAAAATAAGAAAGTTTGAAAAAATTTGAAATGGAAAACAAAATCTCTGTCCTCTACCTTTCTGGCGTTAAACGCTCAGAATGGTATCCATTCTGGCGTTTAACGCCCAATTGGTGGCCATTATGGGCGTTTAACGCCTAGCCAGGTACCCTGGCTGGCGTTAAACGCCAGAAACTCCTTTATCACTGGGCGTTTTGCTGAACGCCCAGGATGCTGCAATTCTGGCGTTAAACGCCCAGAATGGTACCCATTCTGGCGTTTAACGCCCAAAATGGTACCTTCACTGGCGTTAAACGCCCAGAATGGTATCCATTCTGGCGTTTAACGCCCAGGGTTCCCCTTACTGGCGTTTTCTCGCCAGCAAGCTCCTTTTCTATGCTTTTTGCACTGAATCCTTCTGTAACTCTGTGAATTCCTTCAATTTTGATGATCAACCTTGGAGAATGTATGTCAATATGCTATTAAGTAAAATAAAAAACCTGCTAATGGCTGGGTTGCCTCCCAGCAAGCGCTTCTTTACTGTCTTTAGTTGGACCTTTACTGAGCTTCATTCAAGTCTCAGTTTTGAGCATTCTTGCTCAAAATTGCTTTCAAGATAATATTTGATCCTCTGTCCATTAACAATGAACTTTTTATCAGAATCAATATCTTGAAGCTCAACATATCTGGTGGACGAAATTGTGATCCATGTTCTAACTATTTTGAGATAAATCATTATTATGGCACTGGTTGAATTCACAACTCCGTTCAACTAACCAGCAAGTGTACTGGGTCGTCCAAGTAATAAACCTTACGTGAGTAAGGGTCGATCCCACAGAGATTGTTGGTATGAAGCAAGCTATGGTCACCTTGTAAATCTCAGTTAGGCAGATTAAATTGGTTTGTGGTTTTTCGAAAATAGAAATAAGAAAATAAATAATAAAAGGGATAGAATACTTATGCAGATTCATTGGTAGGAATTTCAGATAAGCATATGGAGATACTGTATGGATCAAGGACGCCTGCTCTCCCACTGCTTCAACTCAATCCTTCTTACTCCTTTCCTTGGCAAGCTGTATGTAGGGCATCACCGTTGTCAATGGCTACATCTCATCCTCTCAGTGAAAACGTTCCTATGCTCTGTCACAGCACGGCTAATCATCTGTCGGTTCTCAATCAGGTTGGAATAGAATCCCTTGATTCTTTTGCGCTTGTCATCACGCCCAGCCTTCAGGAGTTTGAAGCTCGTCACAGTCATTCAATCATAGAGTCCTACTCGGAATACCACAGACAAGGTTTAGAATTTCCGGATCCTCATGAATGCCGCCATCTATCTAACTTATACCACGAAGATTCTGTTGGGGAATCTAAGAGATACACATTCAAGCTCTTGTTGCATGTAGAACGGAAGTGGTTGTCAATCACTTACGTTCATAAGTGATAATGATAATGAGAGTTACTTATCATCACATTCATCATGTTCTTGGGTACGAATGAATATCTTGGAATAAGAATAAGAGAGATTTGAATAAAAGATAATAGAATTTCATTAATACTTGAGGTACAGCAGAGCTCCACACCCTTAATCTATGGTGTGCAGAAACTCCACCGTTGAAAATACATAAGTGAAAGGTTCAGGCATGGCCGAATGGCCAGCCCCCCTAACGTGATCAATGATCTCCTAAGATGAAGAATAAAACAAAAATGAGACCAAAGATGTCTAATACAATAGATAAATGTCCTATATATACTAGACTAGCTACTAGGGTTTACATGAGTAAGTAATTGATGCATAAATTCACTTCCGGGGCCCACTTGGTGTATGCTTGGGCTGAGCTTGATCAATCCACGAGCTAAGGCTTCTCTTGGAGTTGAACTCCGAGTTATGACGTGTTTTGGGCGTTCAACTCCGGATCATGACGTTTTTCTGGCGTTTAACTCCAGACAGCAGCTTGTACTTGGCGTTCAACGCCAAGTTACGTCGTCATTATTCGAATAAAGTATGGACTATTATATATTGCTGGAAATCTCTGGATGTCTACTTTCCAACGCCGTTGAGAGCGCGCCAATTGGAGTTCTGTAGCTCCAGAAAATCTATTTCGAGTGCAGGGAGGTCAGATTCCAACAGCATCAGCAGTCCTTTTGTCAGTCTTCTTCAGAGTTTTGCTCAAGTCCCTCAATTTCAGCCAGAATTTACCTGAAATCATAGAAAAACACACAAACTCATAGTAAAGTCCAGAAATGTGAATTTAACATAAAAACTAATGAAAACATCCCTAAAAGTAGTTCAAACTCACTAAAAACTATCTAAAAACAATGCCAAAAAGCGTATAAATTATCCGCTCATCAATATCCATATGGTGACACTCATGTAATCACATACGAACCCCTCCACCGGGATTTAAGTTTTCCTGGGAATAGTCTGAGCCTAGAGTTGAAGAGCAGAACTTTTTGTCCTGGCTTAAAGACTCTGGATGACAACTTCTTGTCATGCCACTTCTTTGCCTTTTCCTTATAAATTTTTGCATTTTTAAAGGCACTGAGTCTGAACTCCTCTAGCTCATTTAGCTGGAGCAATCTTTTTTCACCAGCTAACTTAGCATTCATGTTTAGGAATCTGGTTGCCCAGTAGGCTTTATGTTCCAGTTCCACGGGCAGATGACAGGCCTTCCCATACACAAGTTGGTATGGAGAAGTTCCTATAGGAGTCTTGAATGCTGTTCTGTATGCCCATAGAGCATCATCCAAGCTCTTTGCCCAATTCTTTCTACAGGCAATTACAGTCCGTTCCAGGATTCTTTTCAGCTCTCTATTAGAGACCTCAGCTTGCCCATTCGTCTGTGGATGATACGGAGTTGCTACTTTGTGGCTAATTCCATATCGGACCGTAGCAGAGTACAGCTGTTTATTGCAAAAATGAGTACCCCAATCACTGATTAGTACTCTGGGAACACCAAACCTGCTGAAGATGTGTTTCTGGAGGAATTTCAGCACGGTCTTAGTATCATTATTGGGAGTGGCAATTGCTTCTACCCATTTAGATACATAGTCTACTGCCACCAGAATATAAGTGTTTGAGTATGATGGTGGAAAGGGACCCATGAAGTCAATACCCCATACATCAAACAACTCAATTTCTAAGATCCCTTGTTGAGGCATGGCGTAACCATGAGGCAAGTTACCAGCTCTTTGGCAACTGTCGCAGTTACGCACAAACTCTCGGGCATCCCTATAGAGAGTAGGCCAGTAGAAGCCACATTGGAGGACCTTAATGGTTGTACGCTCACTTCTGAAATGTCCCCCATACTGCGATCCATGACAATGCCATAGGATCCTTTGTGCTTCCTCTCTAGGTACACATCTGCGGATCATTCCGTCTGCACATCTCTTAAAGAGATATGGCTCATCCCATAGGTAGTACTTGGCATCTGAAATTAATTTTTTTCTTTGCACCCTGCTGTACTCCTGGGGTATGAACCTCACAGCTTTATAGTTTGCAATGTCTGCAAACCATGGAGCTTCCTGAATGGCAAAGAGTTGCTCATCTGGAAAGGTCTCAGAGATCTCAGTAGAGGGGAGGGACGCCCCAACTACTGGTTCTATCCGGGACAGATGATCAGCTACCTGGTTCTCTGTCCTTTTCCTGTCTCTTATTTCTTTACCAAACTCTTACAGAAGCAACACCCACTTTATGAGCCTGGGTTTTGAATCTTGCTTTGTGAGTAAGTATTTAAGATCAGCATGGTCAGTGTACACAATCACTTTTGACCATACTACGTAGGACCTAAACTTGTCAATGGCATAAACCACTGCAAGTAACTCTCTTTCTGTGGTTGTGTAATTCTTCTGTGCATCATTTAGAACACAGCTAGCATAATAAATAACGTGCAGAAGCTTGTTGTGCCTCTGTCCCAACACTGCACCAATGGCATGGTCACTGGCATCACACATTAGTTCGAATGGTAATGTCCAATCTGGTGCAGAGATGACTGGTGCTATGACCAGCTTGGCTTTCAGGGTCTCAAACGCCTGCAAACACTCTGTGTCAAACACAAATGGTGTGTTAGCAGCTAACAGGTTGCTTAGAGGTTTTGCAATTTTTGAAAAAGTCCTTTATGAACCTTCTGTAAAATCCTGCATGCCCTAGAAAGCTTCTGATTGCCTTAACATTGGTAGGTAGTGGTAATTTTTCAATTACTTCTATCTTTGCTTGATCCACCTCTATTCCCTTGCTTGAAATTTTATGCCCAAGGACAATTCCTTCAGTCACCATAAAGTGACATTTCTCCCAGTTTAAGACCAGGTTAGTCTCTTGGCACCTTTTCAGGACAAGTGCTAGATGATTAAGACAGGAGCTGAATGAGTCTCCATATACTGAGAAGTCATCCATGAAGACTTCCAGGAACTTCTCTACCATATCAGAGAAGATGGATAGCATGCATCTCTGAAAAGTTGCAGGTGCATTACACAGACCAAAAGGCATTCTTCTGTAGGCAAACACGCCAGAAGGGCAAATGAGTTTTGTTTTCTCTTGGTCCTGAGGATCTACTGCAATTTGGTTGTAACCTGAATAGCCATCCAAAAAGCAGTAATAATCATGACCCGCTAGTCTTTCTAGCATTTGGTCTATGAATGGTAAAGGAAAATGATCCTTTCTGGTGGCTGTATTGAGCCTTCTGTAGTCAATACACATACGCCATCCTGTAACTGTTCTTGTGGGAACCAGTTCATTCTTTTCATTATGAACCACTGTCATGCCTCCCTTCTTGGGGACAACTTGGACAGGGCTCACCTAAGGGCTATCAGAAATAGGATAAATAATCCCAGCCTCTAGTAACTTAGTGACCTCTTTCTGCACCACCTCCTTCATGGCTAGATTTAGCCGCCTCTGTGGTTGAACCACTGGCTTGGCATTATCTTCCAATAGGATCTTGTGCATGCATCTTGTTGGGCTAATGCCCTTAAGATCACTTATGGACCACCCAAGAGCTGTCTTATGTGTCCTTAGCACTTGAATTAGTGCTTCCTCTTCCTGTGAGTTTAAAGCAGAGCTTATGATCACTGGAAAAGTGTCACCTTCTCTCAGAAATGCATACTTCAAGGATGGTGGTAGTGGCTTGAGCTCGGGTCTAGGAGGTTTATCCTCTTCCTGAGGAATTTTCAGAGGTTCTTTTATTTCCTCTGGTTCCTCCAGGTTAGGCTGATCATCTTTAAAGATATCCTCAAGCTCAGATTCGAGACTCTCAGTCATATTGATCTCTTCCACTAAAGAGTCAATAATATCAGTGCTCATGCAGTCATTTGATGTGTCTGGATGCTGCATAGCTTTGACAGCATTCAACTTGAACTCATCCTCATTGACTCTCAGGGTCACTTCCCCTTTTTGTACATCAATGAGAGTTCGTCCAGTTGCTAGGAAGAGTCTTCCTAGGATAAGAGTTGCACTCTTGTGCTCCTCCATTTCCAGCACTACAAAGTCAGTTGGAAAGGCGAATGGCCCAACCTTGACAATCATGTCCTCAATTATGCCTGATGGATATTTAATGGAGCCATCAGCAAGTTGGAGACATATCCGGGTTGGTTTGACTTCTTCAGTCAACCCAAGCTTTCTGATAGTGGATGCAGGTATTAGGTTGATACTTGCTCCAAGGTCACATAGGGCTGTCTTGGTACAAGCACCTTCTAATGTGCATGGTATCATAAAGCTTCCTGGATCTTGAAGCTTCTCTGGTAAGCTTTTCAGAATGACTGCACTGCATTCTTCAGTGAGAAACACTTTTTCGGTTTCTCTCCAATCTTTCTTATGACTTAAGATCTCTTTCATGAACTTAGCATAAGAAGGTATTTGCTCAAGTGCCTCTGCAAATGGAATCTTTATTTCAAGAGTCCTTAGATAGTCTGCAAAGTGGGCAAATTGTTTATCCTATGCTGCTTGGCGGAGTTTCTGAGGATAAGGCATCTGGGCTCTATATTCTTCAACCTTAGTTGCTGCAGGTTTATTCCCTACAGAGGTGGTTGAAGAAGCCTTCTTAGAGGGGTTACTATCAGCACTCTCAGGTGTCTGATTCCTCATTGGCGTTTGAATGCCAGGACTGGGTGTAGGATGGGCGTTTAACGCCAGCTTTCCACCCTTTTTTGGCGTTTGAATGCCAGAACTGGGCAAGGAATGGGCGTTTAACACCAACTTTTCCCCCCTTTCTGGCGTTTGAACGCCAGAAGTATTCCTCTCTGGGCTCTTACTGTCCTCAGAGGGATTTTGGGCAGTGGTTTGGTTATCCTCTGTCAGTTGTTCCTTTCTTGGCTTTTTGCTACTTTGCACAGTGTTATTTAATGTCTTCCCACTCCTTAGTTGAACTTCTTGGCATTCTTCTGTTATTTGTTTAGATAACTGCTGTTTTGTCTGATCCAACTGTGATTCTATATTCTTGTTAGCAATTTTAGTTTCTTGGAGCATCTCTTTAAATTATGCTAACTGTTTTGTCATCAGGAGTAATTGCTAATTAAGCTCAACAACCTGTTCTTGAGGATTAGGATCAGTAGTTACTGCCATGGCTTCTTCTTTTATAGAGGGCTCACTGCTAGAGTACAAATGTTGATTTCTAGCAACAGTATCTATGAGTTCTTGAGCCTCTTCAATCGTCTTTCTCATGTGTATAGATCCACCAGCTGAGTGGTCTAAAGACATCTGAGCTTTTTCTGTAAGCCCATAGTAGAAGATGTCTAACTGTACCCACTCTGAAATTATTTCAGAGGGACATTTCCTTAGCATACCTCTGTACCTCTCCCAGACATTATAAAGGGATTCATTATCCTCTTGTTTAAAGCCTTGGATGTCCAGCCTCAGCTGTGTCATCCTTTTTTGAAGGCAAAATTGATTCAGGAATTTGTCTGATAACTGTCTCCATGTTTCTATACTTGCTGTTGGTTGGTTATTCAACCACCTCTTAGCTTGATTTTTTACAGCAAATGGAAACAGTAATAATCTGTAGACATCCTGATCCACCTCTTTATCACGTATTGTGTCAGCAATTTGTAAGAACTGTGCCAGAAACTCAGTAGGTTCTTCCTGTGGAAGACCGGAATACTGGCAATTTTGCTGCACCATGATAATGAGTTGAGGATTTAGCTCAAATCTGCTTGCTTTAATGGGAGGTATACAGATGCTACTCCCATATGCAGCTGTAATGGGGTTAGCATATGACCCCAGAGTCCTTCTGGACTGCTCAATTCCACTTAGGTCCATGATGGAGAAAGGGAGATGATATGGATTGCAAGTAGATTATTTTTTTATTTTATTTAATTAAAAGTGACCGAAAATAATAAACTAAAATAAATGAAAAAGAAAATAAAATAAAATTTTGAAAATTGAAAGAAAATAAAATCAAAGCAAATTGAAAACTAAATTAATTAATTAATTAAAAAGATTTTGAAATTAGCAATTAAAAAGATATGATTGAAAATTATTTTTAAAAAGATATGATTGAAAAGATATGATTGAAGAAATTAAAAAGATTTGATTTTTGAAAAAGATTTGAAAAGATCAATTTTTGAAATTAGAATTTTGACTTGACTAAAAAAAGATATGATTTTGAAAATTAGTGCAAAATTTTGAAGATTTAAAGGAAAACACAAAGAAGACACCAAACTTAGAAATTTTTAGAAAATCACACACAAATTTTCGAAAACCTAAAGGAAAACACAAGGAAGACACCAAACTTAGAATTTTTGAAGATCAAGAAAGGACTAAGAACATGCAAATTCAAAAAATTAAAAGAAAACAAAAGCATGCAATTGACACCAAACTTAAAATATGAAACTAAACTCAAATAAAAGACTATAAACGAACAAAAATAAAATATTCCTAATCTAAGCAACAATATAAACCGTCAGTTGTCCAGACTCGAACAATCCCCGGCAACGGCACCAAAAACTTGGTGCACAAAATTGCAATCACACTTTTGCAATTTCGCACAACTAACCAGCAAGTGCACTGGGTCGTCCAAGTAATACCTTACGTGAGTAAGGGTCGAACCCACGGAGATTGTCGGCTTGAAGCAAGCTATGGTTATCTTGTAACTCTTAGTCAGGATATCAATAATTCTCAGGTTTAATTGTGAAAAGTAGAAGAACATGAAATAAATACTTGTTTTGCAGTAATGGAGAACAGGTTGAGGTTTTGGAGATGCTCTATCTTCTGAATCTCTGCTTTCCTACTGTCTTCTTCTTCATACACGCAAGGCTACTTCCATGGCAAGCTGTATGTAGGGTTTCACCATTGTCAATGGCTACCTCCCATCCTCTCAGTGAAAATTTTCAACGCGCTCTGTCACAGCACGGCTATTCATCTGTCGGTTCTCGATCATGTCGGAATAGAATCCAGTGATTCTTTTGCGTCTATCACTAAGGCCCCACAATCGTGAGTTTGAAGCTCATCACAGTCATTCAATCCCTGAATCCTACTCAGACTACCACAGACAAGGTTTAGACCTTCCGGATCCTCAAGAATGACCGCCAATATATTTTAGCTTATACCACGAAGATTCTGGCTAAAGAATCCAAGAGATATCCACTCAATCTAAAGTAGAACGGAGGTGGTTGTCAGGCACACGTTCATAGGTGAGAATGATGATGAGTGTGACAGATCATCACATTCATCAAGTTGAGGAGCAAGTGATATCTTAGAATGGAAACAAGCGTGTTTGAATGAAAAACAGTAGTAATTGCATTAATCCATCAAGACACAGCAGAGCTCCTCACCCCCAACCATGGGGTTTAGAGACTCATGCCGTAGAAGGTACAATATGAAACGTGTAAAGTGTCATGAGGTACAGATACAATGTCAAAAGATCCTATTTATAGTGAACTAGTAACCTAGGATATAGAGAAATGAGTAAATGACGTAAAAATCCACTTCTGGGGTCCACTTGGTGTGTGATTGGGCTGATCATTGAAGCTTTCATGTGTAGAGACTTTTCCTGGAGTTAAACGCCAGCTTTTGTGCCAGTTTGGGCGTTTAACTCCAACTTTTGTGCCAGTTCTGGCGTTAAACGCCGAGAATTCTAAAGCTGGTTTGCAACGCCGGTTTGGGCCATCAAATCTCGGGCAAAGTATGGACTATTATACATTTCTGAAAAGCCCAGGATGTCTATTTTCCAATACAATTGAGAGCGCGCCAATTGGGTTTCTGTAGCTCCAGAAAATCCACTTCGAATATAGGGAGGTCAGAATCCAACAGCATCTGCAGTCCCTTTTCAGCCTCTGAATAAGATTTTTGCTCAGGTCCCTCAATTTCAGCCAGAAATTACCTAAAATCACAGAAAAACACACAAACTCATAGTAAAGCCCAGAAAAGTGAATTTTGAATAAAAACTAATAAAAACATACTAAAAACTAACTAAAACGTACTAAAAACACACTAAAAACAGTGCCAAAAAGCGTAAAAATTATCCGCTCATCAACCTCTCTCTCTAAAAACTACATCTAAAACCTAAAATTAAATTATGATCTGATATGAATTCCTCCCTTGAGTCTCTGCATGTTCCCTGACTTTATTCTGTGTTTATGGGCCGAAAACTGGGTTGAAATACGGCCCGGAATCTGTGCCGGTGACTTCTATAATTCTGTAGATCGCGCACGTCACGCGTCCGCGTCGTCCACGCGTTCGCGTCACTCAGCATTTCTCATACCAAGCGTGCGCGTTGTCCATGCTTTCGCTTCGTTCGTGCAAATTCCAATCCGTGCGGTCGCGTCAGGCACGCGAGCGCGTCACGGTAATTCCTTCTATTTTGCGTGGTCGCGTGAGCCATGCGACCGCGTGACTTCTCGCTGGTCATCTCTTTAATTCTTTGTATTCCTTCCATTTTTGCATGCTTCCTCTTCATTCCTTACGCCATTCCTGCCCTATGAAGCCTGAAACACTTAACATACAGATCACGGCATCGAATGGTACGAAGGAAGATAAAAATATACAACTAAAAAGTCCTTAGGAAGCAAGTTATTAATCATAGGATATTTTTAGGAAGGAATTATAAATACATGCAAATCATATGAATAAGTGGGTGAAAAACTTGATAAAACCACTCAATAAAACACAATATAAACCATAAAATAGTGGTTTATCAACCTCCCCACACTTAAACATTAGCATGTCCTCATGCTAAACTCAAGGAGACTAAATAAATGAGTAGGGAAAGGCAAGACTCATGCAATGCAACCTATGAATGTGAATGCAACTACATGCTAAAATGATTCTACCTACTTGGTGAAAAAGTAAATAAATCTTTCAAGAATAAATATGAGCTGGATTTCACTAATTCAAATCACAAAATACAATACAAAGAACTTGCAAGAAGAAGATAGCTCATGAAAGCAGGAAACATAGAATTAAGCACTGAACCCTTACTGGTAGTGTATATCATTCTAACTCTCAAGTGTCTAGGGTCAATTCTCTCAATTCTCTACTAATCTTGCTTTCTATAGCTTGCTTTTCATCTAACAATCAACAAAAATTTAATGCACCAAAGCACAAATCAAGAGGTCTTTTAAGGATTGTAATGGGGTTAGGGTCATGGTATAATTGTATTTGGCCAAGTGGACTAAAATCTAAATCCTTAATTAACATAAACTTTCCACCTAACTTAGGACAATCCATGTAATAGAAAATCAATAACTACCCATTAACTGTGTTTCCCACATATTCATGCATCCTAAATTTGAGTTCAGTATATATGCATTGATACCAACACTTACTTTGGGGAATTTTGTCCCCTTTTATTATTTGTTTTTTTTTCTTTTTATTTTTTTCTTCTTTTTTTATTATTTTTCTTTTATTTTTCTTAATGCATATGATTAAAGTATTGAATGCAATAATATGTGCCCAACTATTATTTTGCACATTTTCACTAAAATATACAACACCCAATTACTCAAACCAAATATTTTCAAATCTAACTTCCCCACACTTAAATCGTGAGCACTTTTACTAGTCTAAGCTAACTAAGGATTCAAATTAAGGATATTATTATTTTTCGCTTAGAGTTAGTAATGAGCTAAAGTAAAGAACAAATGGGTAAAATAGGCTCAAATTGGTTTGCAAAGGATAATGGAAGGGTAAGGCCATATGGGTATGTAAGCTTAGTGTAACAAGGCCTCAATCATATAAGTGCATGCATACATCAAACAGTGGAAATATAGAATTAAGCAAGACAAAGATCACAATTTTTGAGAGAAAAATACATAAAAATAAAATATATTGGTTGATAAAATACAACCAATCTAATAGGCTCAAAATCTCATTGGTCTTGTGTGTTCGAGCTCTAAACTATGTTCCAAAATAATATTTCTTCATACAAGTTTTTTTTCAAAAAGTTTTTTTTAATTCAAATTAGTGAAATACTATAAAAAGTTTCTTGAAAAAGAAAATGTTACTTCAACCAAGTGGTAAAATATGCATGAAATTAAACAAATATGCAAATGCAACAATGAAAAACAAAATTTGGTGTTGAGAAGGGACTAACTAACCCGTGGAGATCGGTATCGACCTCCCCACACTTAAAGATTGCACTGTCCTCGGTGCATGCAAAGATGTGCAGGTGGCGGGGGTTGTGGTTCCTCAGCAGGTGCTCGTTGTAGAGTCTTTCTCTTTACTCTTTCTGGTGGCCATCCTGAAAAGGGAGAAGAGAAAGGGACATGAAGTCAAAGGGATGGAGCAAGGGAGAGGGCAGTACGAGTAATAATCATGCCAAAATAAAGAAGAATGTCGTTAACACATGGTCGCGACTCCATGAAATTAGGACAACAATGGAAACAGAGCATGATAAATTGAGGCAATTAAATGCAAGATGTTTATTGGCATGCTGGCAAAGACATGAGTAGCGTAAATCAAGCATTAAAAGCCTTAATGTATTATTAGTCGTGAGAAACTAACAATAACGTTTGTATTGACAATTATATTTAATTAATAAAATATTGAAAAGGGTTTTGTGAAAAACAGGCATTAGAGTAGAAGGATAGAATAATTAAGAATGCACAATGCCATACGGGCTTTTTCACAAACACAAAGCATGCATATTAAATAAGGTATGGAAAGTATTAAATTGAACATGCAAGCACCCTTAAAAAAAATATATAATTGTCAAGAAATTTCGTAACAATCCACAAGCAAAATAATGACCCAAATAAATTTCTAACACCAATTGAAAGGAAAAAAGAAAGAAAAAGAAAGGAAGGAAGAAAGAAATACGAAGGGAAAGAAAAGATTTAGATTTAGGAAAGAAAAGATAAGATATTTGGCTAATCAGGATAAGTTGTGTGGCGCAGGCGACGCGAAAGCGTGAGTGACGCGTTCGCGCGGATAGCGCTTCCATGAAATGACGCGGACGCGTCATCCACGTGGTCGCGTGGATCGATTTGTGCTATTAGCGCGAGGGAAGCCTCGCGGTCGCGCAAAAAAATTGACGTGGCAGAAATTGGCGAGTTAAGAAATTAATAATAGAAATACGTTGCAAGTACAGTCCTTAACCAGCCGAAAATTCGCTTATAAATTTAGAAGGGTTGTCACAATATTGAAATTAAAATACTGGGAGTATGAATCCCAGGTCGTCTCCCAACGAGTTGCAGAAAGATGTGCTATTTTATTAATCAGGTGTTTTCAAAAATGGTTGAGTTGATAAATAGGAAATTAATTTAGAGAATTTAATTAATTTTAAATAAAAGCCTTGACTGAGAGTAGATTAGTTGGAATCCCTATTCTTGTTGAAGTACTCTCAAGATTAATTAATAATTGGAAGTATCTCTGCTTAGTTATCCCTTACTAGGTAAAGGAAAGTCAAGCAAGTTGGAAATATGTTTCTAGTCACAAGTCCTAATCCTCTCCCTTAGGAAGGACTAGTGTCAATGATTAGAGGGTGATCCAACAATAAACCCAATTATAATTTCTCTCTTGAGTAATTCTACTTAAGGTTTCCTTTCATCATCTCCCAATCAGGTTATGGAACTACTCACTCATCATAATTATAAACTTCACAGAATCAATGGGAAAAATAAAAGAAGACATAATAAATAATAATGAAAGGGATTAATTGAAAATAAAAATAGTCTATATTAATAACTTGTGAAAATAATCCAATGTCAACTCTGGGGGAATTAAGAATATGGAAGAATAAATGAAAAGTAAATAACAGAATATAATGACTAGTATCGGAGGTAGACTCTTCTCAAGAGGTAAAGCCAAAACCTTCAAAATCCTAATTATGAATGTTCAAGTGAGTAAACCTAGGGGAAGAGAAAATTCAGATCTAAAAACTAAAAATTATGCGAAATGAATGTTGTCCTCTGTCTCTGCATGTTCCCTGGCTTTAATCTGTGTTACTGGGCCAAAAACTAGGTTGAAATCTGGCCCAGAAACTCTGCCAGCGACTTCTGAAATTCTGCAGATCGCGCACGTCACGTGGCTGCGTCGTCCATGCGTTCGCGTCACTCAGCGTTTCTCGTACCACACGTGCGCGTCATCCACGCATTCGCGTCATTCCTGCAGCTTCCAATCCGCGCGGTTGTGTCAGGCACACGAGCGCGTCATTGTTATTTCTTCCATTTCGTGCGGTCGCGTTAGCCATGCGACCGCGTGACTTCTCGCTGGTTATCTCCTCTATTCTTTGTGTTCCTTCCATTTTTGCATGCTTCCTTTCCATCCTTTAAGCCATTCCTGCCCTGTAATTCCTGAAATCACTTAACACACATATCAAGGCATCTAATGGTAATAAGAGAGGATTAAATAAAAGAAAATAAAAGCCAAAGAAGCATATTTTTAATCATAGAATATTTTTAGGAAGGAATTGTAATTACATGCAAATCATATGAATAAGCGGGCAAAGACTTGATAAAACCACACAATTAAACACAATATGAATCATAAAATAGTGGTTTATCAACCTCCCCCCACTTAAACATTAGCATGTCCTCATGCTAAGTTGAAGGAGATAAATATGAATGAGCAGGAACATACAAGACTCATGTAATGCAATGCAACCTATATGCATATGAATGCAACTATATGACTTGGTCTACATGATTAAAATTAGATAAGTTCTCTAAGACAAAATATGGGGTAGATTTCACTAATTCAGAGCATATTGTAAAAGCAGATAAATTTGTAAGAAGACAGCTTGTGAAAGCAGGGGATACAGGATTGAGCATTGAACCCTTACTGTTGGTGCATGTGCACTTCAATCATCTCTAGCATATGGGGTAATCACTCTATCATTCTCTAACCATGCTTTCAAAAGATTTTGTTTTTCACCTAATCAATCAACAATTTTAAAATGCCAATGCAAACATCATGAGGTCTTTTCATGGTTGTAATGGGGCTAAGGTAAAGGTGAGGATACACATATGGCTAAATGAGCTTATATATTGAATCTTTAATTAACCCAAGCTCCTACCTAACATACATATACTCTATATAATTTCAACATTCATCTTAGCTACCTAGAATTTTCCTTTCACATTCCATATTCATGTATCAACCGTTATTTTAATTTTATCATATGTGCATTGATTATTAAATTCTGACTTATCATTGGGGTGATTTTGTCCCCTTATTCACTAAAATAAAGAAAATATATGTATACATATTTTTTCTTTTATATTTTTTTTGTATAGCTTATCAATGCGCATAGATTTGTAATTTCCTTTTATGATTTCACATGAATAGGTACCCAAATTCCCTTTATCCTATTATGATATTTTTTCTATTACCCTTTATTCCCACAATTTTCCCATACTCAATTAACACACAAATTCTATCTTAAGCTAACCAAAGATTCAATTGAGATTTTCAATTGTTTTCCACTTAAGGCTAGTAATGTGGTACAATATGGAACGAATGGGATTAAAAACACCTCAAAGTGGTTAACAAAGGTAGTTAAAAAGGGTTGGCTTATTTCGGATATGTGAGTTAAACAAACAATAGCCTCAATCATATGCATGCACATAACACATTAATTTTGGACATATAGGATAAAACGAAATTCAGATTACAATCATAGAGAAGTAAACACACAAGAAAAAAATGTTTATGGTTAAATAGTGTAACCATGTATTTAGGCTCAAGGTCTCACGGGTTATGTGTTCTTTTTAGCTCAAAAATTCTGTTCCAATTTCAACTTCAAACAAATTTAACATAAATATTTTGATTTAAATTAGTGAAATTTTGAAAAATATATGGTCTTAAAAGAAACTTATTGTCTTTTCAATCAGGTAGAACATGCATGCAATTAATCCTACTAATATACAATCTATCCTATTCTAAAGAAGAAGAAATTGGTGTTAGGGGGAAAAGAATTACCTCCGAAAGTCAGGTACTGACCGATCTCCCCACACTTAAGGCTTTGCACCGTCCTCGGTGCCATCTGTTAGGAACAATGGTGGGCTGGTGGCAGTATCTCCACAGTCGGGACCGTCATGGCTCCCTGTGCTGGTAAAGGAAGTGAAGTCTGGAGTGCCTGGGTCCTCGTCAGGTCTGTGATTGCCTGCGAGTAGCTCCTTGAGGTAATTGAAACGGCGGTGGTTGCGGCACTCTTGGAGCTTTGCTTTCTTGTCTTGTTGGTCCAACCGCTTCAGTATTTGATGCAGCAGCTAACTAGTAGATGGTGGAGGAACTGCAACATCCTCGGTGGACTGGCTGGTAGTGGCAAGTGGTGGCCTGAGATATCTCCCGTTAGGGACGTACTGATCATCCCGTGGAAGTATGGCTTTGGTGTCTCCAGCTCTGTCGGAGACTCTGGCTGCTGAGACAAGATCAGAGACCAAGGCAGGGAAAGGTAGGTTGCCCGTGATTTGCACGTGTCCCATGGCATTCCGAATATGTCTCGGTAAATTTAGAGGCTGGTCTGTGAGGATGCACCATAGTAGAACGGCCATGTCTGCGATGAAGGAAGACTCATGAGTTCTCGGGAAGACGTAATGGGACATAATCTGTGCCCATACGTGAGCCTCCAAGGTAAGTGCAGAAGCCGAGGTTCCCTTAGAACGGGAACGATGGTATCCGAAGATCCATTTGCTGCCAGGTTGAGCTATAACTCTGAGAACAGCGTCCCAGTCAAAGTTGTACGCTTGGCGCTTGAGTGCGGCTTCTTGAAAAGCGTCCAATCCTTCTGGAGCAGGGGAAAGATCTAAGGCTCACTGAATGGCCTCTTCTGTAATGGGGACTTGCTTCTGACGTATATAAACGGACTGCAGAGTCGGCAGGTGGAAGTTAGAGTAGAACTCAACTACCCAAGAAAGATTGACCTGTCGTGGCTGTCTCTGTAGGAATCTCCAATGTCTTTGTGCAATTTGCGGCTCAACAAAATCGGCAATACGAGGCAGAAGGATAAGAAGGTGTTCATTGTTGTAATTCCGAGGTGCCAGAATAGGAAACATCTGTTCGCAGTAGCGATTTGGAAATTGTGCAGTGTCCTTTGCTTTGAAGGCTCTCTCTTTTTCATCAACCTTTATAATCCTTTTAATTCTTTTTGTTGGGGGCATTGACTTCATGGGTCCATTTCCAAAGTATGAATCCCAGGTTGTCTCCCAACGAGTTGCAGAAAGATGTGCTATTTTATCAATCAGGTGTTTTCAAAAATGGTTGAGTTGATAAACAGGAAATTAATTTAGAGAATTTAATTAATTTTAAATAAAAGCCTTGACTGGGAGTAGATTAGTTGGAAGCCCTATTCTTGTTTGCCGGGGAATTGCAAACGTGTGCCTTATTATTGGTTATTGTAAATATTTTTTAAAAAAAATCAGATTTTTATTTTAAAATTTTTTTATCTTATCTTATCTTAGTTTTAAATTTCAAAATTCAATTTTTTTTTCAAAAATCATATCTTTTTCAAAATTTTATCTTATCTTTTTTTCAAAAATCATATCTTTTTTTTTCTCAAAATATTTTCTTTTTGTTAATTTTTGTTTTTATTTTTCTCTCACTACTATGAAATCTCACCCCTTTGGCTATGAGTCTGGTTACAATTATGTTGCAGGAAGAGAAGATTATAATGACAACATGCACCATGGATGGAACAATCAAAGATGGAAGGAGCCGCAAGGATTTGATCAACCCTCATGGCAACAACCACCTCCAATGGACTATCAACAACCATTCTGTGATGCATATCAAGACAATGGCTATGGTGAGCGCTCTTTAGATTATCAACAACCACCACCATATGCTTATGAACCCTCTCCTCAACATGACTTTGGACCACCATACTCACAAGCCCCTTTCCGCCATTCACCTCCATATGACCCTAACACATATCCACCATACCAACCACCCTATGAACCATATGAACCATATATAGGATCACCCTAATTCTATCCCAATTACTCCCAAGAACCACCACCTCAATATATACCATCTCCATATCCATCAATCCAAGAGCACTATGATCCTACTTATGATAACCGAGCGCAACAAAAATCAATGGATCATCTCAAGGAAATGGTGGATTAATTTCACGAAACCCTTCATCAATTGAATCAAGCGATAAATCAACTAGCTTCCCAACGTTCGGACACTCAAGGAACCCCCATGGCTTCATGTGGACAATCTAATGAAGAACGTAGCATGAAGGAGACATTAGAAACTCCGGTGAACAGTAAGGAGCATGAATTTGTACTGGAACAAGTGGAGGAAGCCGGAATTATTGAAGAAGAGGAAGTGGTTGAAGACTTAGGAGATGCTGAACCTCCATTGGAAAATCCATTCATAAAGCCTCCTTCCAAGATGCTTGAAATTAATGTTGAGGAGGGTGTACAACCTCCAAGGCATGTCATGGTTGAAGACTTGGAAGAGGTTGATCAAAAGACGGAGACTAAAGAAGCAGAAGCACAGCCTCCCATGCCCTTGGTGAGCAATGAAGAAGAGTTTGAATTGGAAGAAAGATACCAAGAGGAAGAGGTTGATATTGAAGAAGCTTGCAAAGAGGTGGTAGTTGTCAAAGAAGAACACAAAGGAGTGGAGCTTGCAAGTTCATTAGAAACCCCTCCCCCTAAGTTGCCATAATCCTTCACAACATTCAAGTGGGTAAAATTCATATCCCTTAGCTTTCTAATTCGCTTTGAATATGGTCTACTGGAGACAAATGGTCAACTTAGAGCTCTTTGTGGCATTAAGAGTAAGAGGAAGATGGTCAGTGGTAATAATTGTCCTACAAGGTTCATTATGGTTGGAAGCTTTAAGTTTAAACGCAAAGGTTAGTGTAGAGCTCAACTGAATGGGTCTAGGAAGTTGTTTGGCCGCTTTAGTGAGAATTCGGATTGCTTGCCACCCGAATAGAACAATATTGCTCAACTTGAAGACGGGTGTAGAAACAAGATTTGGGATTCGGGAATTTGTAAGGATCAACTTTGGGAGCTCAAAGCTTGTGAAGAACCCCATCAAAGCTTGAGGAATTTACTTAGTATGGATAGAGCTTATTGGAAGACCAAGCATTGGTGAAAGTTTCAAGATGAGTTCAAGCACAAGCCGCCATGACAAAGAGCTCGCTAAATGTCCAACTTAAGGACTATAACTAAAAGTGCTAGGTGGGAGACAACCCACCATGGTATAATCGTTCCTTTTTCTGTTTTAATTTTAGTTTGTTTTTGAGTTTTAATTGAACCTAGAATCATGCATAGCATTCATATTAAGCATTGCATTCTACATACTGCATTATAAAAAAAATATTTCAGGCACGCGACGCAACAGCGTCGCCGACGCGTCCGCATCATATGTGCGTTGGGAAGAAAAGAAAATTGAATAGAGAGTCACACAAAAGCGTGGCTGGAGGCGTGCCTTCGGCACAATTTGATCCACGCGACCGTGTCACTGACGCGTCCGCGTCATGTGGGAAAAATGCCTCCCACGCGTCCGCGTCACCCACGCAAACGCGTGCCTTAAAATCGACGTAAAAAGGGGTGTATGGCCGAAAGTTGAGCTGGAATTGGGCTAGACTCATGCTAGAAGCACAAGCCCTACCATGCGAATGCGTGCCCCACGCGTCCGCGTCGTTTTTCGAAATAGGCCATCCACGCAATCGCGTCACCCTAAATTTTGGCAATATGCATATCAAACAGAGAGTTTTGCGTGCTCAAGGCTGCCCTCGCGCTAATGGCACAAATCAATCCATGCGACTGCGTGGATGACGCGTCCGCGTCATTTCAAAGAAGCGCTATCCGCGCGAACGCGTCACTGATGCGTCCGCGTCACAAGCGGCGCACAACTTATCCAGATCAGCCAAGCATCTTATCTTTTCTTCCCCAAATCTAAATCTTTTCTTTTCCTTCTTATTTCTTTCTTCCTCTTTTCTTATTTCTTCTTCCTTTTCTTACTATCTTCTTCTCATCCTTCTTCACTTCTATTTAATTTATTTGCATAGTTTCATTCATTGCATTATTTTCATTGGTGTTAGAAATTTATTTATTTTGCTTGTGGATTATTCAAAGAATTGTTTGACAATTATATAACTTTTTAAAAGGTTGCTTGCATGTTCAATTTAATACTTTCAATAACTTATTTACCATGCTTGCTATGTGTTTTTGAAAAAGCCCGTATGGCATCATGCACTACTTTTATGTTATCCTACTGCTTTAATGCCTATTTTTTCACAAAACCCTTTTTATATTTTATTAATTAAATATAATTGTTATTACAAACATATTGTTAGTCTGAAAGACTTGGTAATCTAACTTGGATATTGAATGCTTGATCTATGCTACTCATGCCTTTGCCAGCATGCCAATAAACATCTTACATCTAATTGTCATTACATGCACTTGTTATATTTCCATTGATGACTTTACATATGTAGTCATGACCATGTGTTAACGTCATTCTTCTTTACTGTGCATTGATTACCGCCTTTCTCATTCTCTTCCTTGCTTTAACCTTTAGCTTTAAAAGTTACTTTCTTTTTCCCTTTTCAGGATGGCCACCAAGAAGGGTACAAAGAAAGCTACTCCTAAACCACCGGCAAGGAAAGGAACAAAGAGAGCACTAGCTGAGGAAAAACAACCCCCGTCCACTTGAACATCTTAGCATGCACCGAGGACGGTGCAATCTTTAAGTGTGGGGAGGTCGATACCGATCTCCACGGGTTAGTTAGTCCCTTCTCAACACCAATTTTTGTTTTTCATTGTTGCATTTGCATATTTGTTTGATTTCGTGCATATTTTACCACTTGGTTGAAGTAACATTTTCTTTTTCAAGAAACTTTTTATAGTATTTCACTAATTTGAATTAAAAACTTTTTGGAAAAAAAAAACTTGTATGAAGAAATATTATTTTGGAACATAGTTTAGAGCTCGAACACACAAAACCAGTGAGATTTTGAGCCTATTTGATTGGTTGCATTTTATCAACCAATATATTTTATTTTTGTGTGTTTTTCTCTCTAAAATTATGATCTTTGTCTTGCTTAATTCTATATTTCCACTGTTTGATGTATGCATGCACTTATATGATTGAGGCCTTGTTTCACTAAGCTTACATACCCATATGGCCTTACCCTTCCATTATCCTTTGCAAACCAATTTGAGCCTATTTTACCCATTTGTTCTTTACCTTAGCTCATTACTAATTCTAAGCGGAAGACAATAATATCCTTAATTTGAATCCTTAGTTAGCTTAGACTAGTAAACGTGCTAATGATTTAAGTGTGGGGAAGTTGGATTTGAAAATATTTGGTTTGAGTAATTGGGTGTTGTATATTTTAGTAAAAATTTGCAAAATAATAGTTGAGCACATATTATTGCATTCAATACTTTAATCATATGAATTGAGAAGAATAAAAGAAAAATAAAAAAAGAAAGAAAAAAAGTGAAAAAAAGAAAAGAAAAAAAACAAATAATAAAAGGGGACAAAATGCCCCAAAGTAAGTGTTGGTATCAATGCATATGTACTGAACTCAAATTTAGGATGCATGAATATGTGGGAAACACAGTTAATGGACATGGATTGTCCTCAGTTAGGTGGAAAGTTTATGTTAATTAAGGATTCAGATTTTAGTTCACTTGGCCAAATACAATCCTACCTTGACCCTAACCCCATTACAACCCTTAAAAGACCTCTTGATTTCTGTATTGGTGCATTAAATTTTTGTTGATTGTTAGATGAAGAGCAAGCTATAGAAAGCAAGATTAGTAGAGAATTGAGAGAATTGATCCTAGACACTTGAGAGTTAGAATGATATACACTACCAGTAAGGGTTCAGTGCTTAATTCTATGTTCCCTGCTTTCATGAGCTATCTTCTTCTTGCAAGTTATTTGTATTGTATTTTGTGATTTGAATTAGTGAAATCCAGTTCATATTTATTCTTGAAGGATTTATTTACTTTTTCACCAAGTAGGTAGAATCATTTTAGCATGTAGTTGCATTCACATTCATAGGTTGCATTGCATGAGTCCTGCTTTTCCCTACTCATTTATTTTGTCTCCTTGAGCTTAGCATGAGGACATGCTAATGATTAAGTGTGGGGAGATTGATAAACCACTATTTTATGATTCATATTGTGTTTAATTGTGTGGTTTTATCAAATCTTTGCCCACTTATTCATATGATTTGTATGTAGTTACAATTCCTTCCTAAAAATATTCTATGATTAAAAACATGCTTCTTTGGCTTTTATTTTCTTTTATTTAATCCTCTCTTATTACCATTAGATGCCTTGATATGTGTGTTAAGTGATTTCAGGAATTACAGTGCAGGAATGGCTTAAAGGATGGAAAGGAAGCATGCAAAAATGGAAGGAACACAAAGAATAGAGGAGATAACCAGCGAGAAGTCACGCGGTCGCATGGCTCACGCGACCGCGTGAAATGGAAGAAATCAGAGTGACGCGTTTGCGTGCCTGACGCGACCGCGCGGATTGGAAGCTGCATGAACGACGCGAATTCGTGGACGACGAGCACGCGTGGTACGAAAAACGCTAAGTGACGCGATCGCGTGGACGACGCGGACGCGTGACGTGCGCGATCTGCAGAATTACAAAAGTCGCTGGCAGAGATTCTGGGCCACATTTCAACCCAGTCTTTGGCCCAGAAACACAGATTAAAGTCATGAAACATGCAGAGACTTAGGATGATTGGAGATTCACTCATTACTCACAATTTTAGGTTTTAGATGTAGTTTTTAGAGAGAGAGGTTCTCTCATCTCTCTTAGGATTAGGATTAGGGTTTTTAGAAATTAGGAATATTTCTTCTTCATCACAGGTTCAATATTCCTTTTACTTTATATTTCTCTTCCACTTTTAGATACTCTAATACTTTTATTTGTATTTGACTTATGTTGCCCAATTGGCTTATGAACTTTTCCATGTTAGATTTGATTGATTTTATCAATGCAATTGAGGTATTTCAGATTTATGCTTGCTTTATTCTATTTATGATGTCTTCAATTTAATTTAGAATTTTCCCTTTTGGCTCTGGTTAAGTAATTGGTGACGCTTGAGTTATCAAATAAAGCAATGGTTGAAATTGGCAAATCGCTCTAAAACTAGTCTTCCAACAGGGATTGACTACGACTTGAGGATCAAACTAATTATTCCACTTGACTTTCCTTTGCTTTAGTAAAGGTTAACTAAGTGGGATTAAAATCCAATTCTCATCACAATTGATAAGGATAGGACTTCCAGTTCTAATACCTTGCCAAAAGTTTATTTTATTATTACTATTTTAATTTTTTTATCATTTAACATACTTCTTCCTTACTTTCAAAACCCCCGATTTACAACTCGTAACCAATAATAAGAACATACCTCCCTGCAATTCCTTGAGAAGACAACCCGAGGTTTAAATACTTCGGTTATTAATTTTAAAGGGGTTTGTTACTTGTGACAACCAAAACGTTTGTACGAAGGGATTTTCTGTTGGTTTAGAATTATGGTTTATATTGTATTTAATTGAGTGGTTTTATCAAGCTTTTCACCTACTTATTCATAGGATTTGCATGACTTTACAATTCCTTCCTAGTTTAGTTCTATGATTGAAAACATGCCTCTTTGGTCTTAATTTAGCTAATCTTAATCCTCTCTTATTACCATTCGCTGCCTTGATCTGTGTGTTAAGTGTTTCAGGCTTCATATGGCAGAAATGACTTAGAGAATGAAGAGGAAGCGTGCAAAAATGGAAGGAACACAAGGAATTCAGGAGATGACCAGCGAGAAGTCACGCGGTCGCATGGCTCACGTGACCGCGCAAAATGGAAGAAATCAGAGTGACGCGTTCGCGTGCCTGACGCGATCGTGCGGATTGGAAGCTGCATGAACGACGCGAATGCGTGGACAACGCGCACGCGTGGTACGAAAAACGCTAAGTGACGCGATCGCGTGGACGACGCAGACACGTGACGTGCGCGATCTGCAGAATTACAAAAGTCGCTGGTAGAGATTCTGGGCCGCATTTCAACCCAGTTTTCGGCCCAAAAACACAGATTAAAGTCAGGGAACATGCAGAGACTCCGGATGACTGGAGATTCACTCATTACTCACAATTTTATGTTTTAGATGTAGTTTTTAGAGAGAGAAGTTCTCTCCTCTCTCTTAGGATTTAGGATTAGGACTCCTCTTAAAGGATTTAGGATTTCGACTCTTCATCGGGTTCAATATTCCTTTTACTTTATATTTCTCTTTTACTTTCAGATACTTTAATGCTTGTATTACTTATGTTGCCTTTTTGGCTTATGCACTTTTCATGTTAGGATTTTCTTAATTAATAATTTGAGGTATTTCAGACTTATGATTGTTTTCTCTAATTTATGTTATTGATGCTTGGGCTCTATCCAAATTATTTTCATTCAAGTAGATTTTATTTCCTTTTGGCTTTAGTTGATTAATTGGTAACTCTTGAGTTGTCAAACTCAGCAGTGGTTGATATTGGCAGATTCTAATTGATCTAGATCGCTCTAAAGCTAGTCTTCCCACAGGGATTAACTAGGACTTGAGGATCAAACTAATTAGTCCACTTGACTTTCCTTTGCTTTAGTAAAGGTTAACTAAGTGGGATTAAAACCCAATTCTCATCACACCTGATAAGGATAACTAGGATAGGACTTCCAATTTCTCATATCTTGCCAAGAGTTTATTTTACAGTTATTTATTTATTTTACCTGTCAATTAACATACTTCTTCCTTACTTTCAAAACCCCCAATTTACAAGACTCATAACCAATAATAAGAACATACCTCTCTGCAATTTCTTGAGAAGACAACCCGAGGTTTGAATACTTCGGTTATCAATTTACTTAGGGGTTTGTTACTTGTGACAACCAAAACGTTTGTACGAAGGGATTTTCTGTTGGTTTAGAATCTGATGCGCGAAATTGTGAACAATACTTTTCACAACTCTCATAATCCCCGGTCATGAACCCCAAAAACTTGGTGTTCAATACCATGGCATTACACAACTTCGCACAACTAACCAGCAAGTGCACTGGGTCGTCCAAGTAATAAACCTTACGCGAGTAAGGGTCGATCCCACGGAGATTGTTAGTATGAAGCAAGCTATGGTCATCTTGTAAATCTTAGTCAGGCAAACTCAAATGGATATGGTGATGAACGAAAATAAACACAAAGATAAAGATAGAGGTACTTATGTAATTCATTGGTAGGAACTTCAGATAAGCGCATGAAGATGCCTTCCCTTCCGTCTCTCTGCTTTCCTACTATCTTCATCCAATCCTTCTTATTCCTTTCCATGGCAAGCTTGTGTAGGGTTTCACCGTTGTCAATGGCTACCTCCCATCCTCTCAGTGAAAACGATTGCATATGCTCTGTCACAGCACGCGGAATTCAGCTGTCGGTTCTCGGTCAGGCCGGAATAGAATCCATCGATTCTTTTGCGTCTGTCACTAACGCCACGCCTGCTAGGAGTTTGAAGCACGTCACAGTCATTCAATCATTGAATCCTACTCAGAATACCACAGACAAGGTTAGACCTTCCGGATTCTCTTGAATGCCGCCATCAGTTCTTGCCTATACCACGAAGACTCTGATCTCACGGAATGGTTGGCTCGTTTGTCAGACGAGCACTCGGTTGTCAGGCGATCAACCATGCATCGTGCAATCAGGAATCCAAGAGATATTCACCCAATCGAAGGTAGAACGGAGGTGGTTGTCAGTCACACGTTCATAGGTGAGAATGATGATGAGTGTCACGGATCATCACATTCATCAAGTTGAAGAACAAGTGATATCTTAGAACAAGAACAAGTGGAATTGAATGGAAGAACAATAGTAATTGCATTAATACTCGAGGTACAGCAGAGCTCCACACCTTAATCTATGGTGTGTAGAAACTCCACCGTTGAAAATACATAAGAACAAGGTCTAGGCATGGCCGAATGGCCAGCCTCCCAATGATCTAAGATAACATAAAATGAAGATAGCTACCCCGCTTCATTTATTGATTATACAATAGTAAAAGGTCCTACTTATAGAAAACAAGTAGCCTAAGGTTTACAGAAATGAGTAAATGACATAAAAATCCACTTCCGGGCCCACTTGGTGTGTGCTTGGGCTGAGCAATGAAGCATTTTTCGTGCAGAGACTCTTCTTGGAGTTAAACGCCAGCTTTTATGCCAGTTTGGGCGTTTAACTCCCATTTGGGTGCCAGTTCCAGCGTTTAACGCTGGGATTTCTGAGGGTGACTTTGAACGCCGGTTTGGGCCATCAAATCTTAGGCAAAGTATAAACTATCATATATTTCTGGAAAGCCCAGGATGTCTACTTTCCAACGCCGTTGAGAGCGCGCCAATTGGGCTTCTGTAGCTCCAGAAAATCCACTTCGAGTGCAGGGAGGTCAGAATCCAACAGCATCTGCAGTCCTTTTTAGTCTCTGAATCAGATTTTTGCTCAGGTCCCTCAATTTCAGCCAGAAAATACCTGAAATCACAGAAAAACACACAAACTCATAGTAAAGTCCAGAAAAGTGAATTTTAACTAAAAACTAATAAAAATATACTAAAAACTAACTAGATCATACTAAAAACATACTAAAAACAATGCCAAAAAGCATACAAATTATCCGCTCATCACAACACCAAACTTAAATTGTTGCTTGTCCTCAAGCAACTGAAAATCAAATAAGATAAAAAGAAGAGAATATGCAATGAATTCCAAAAACATCTATGAAGATCAGTATTAATTAGATGAGCGGGGCTTTTAGCTTTTTGCCTCTGAACAGTTTTGGCATCTCACTCTATCCTTTGAAATTCAGAATGATTGGCTTCTTTAGGAACTCAGAATCCAGATAGTGTTATTGATTCTCGTAGTAGAGTATGATGATTCTTGAACATAGCCACTTATTGAGTCTTGGCTGTGGCCCAAAGCACTCTGTCTTCCAGTATTACCACCGGATACATACATGCCACAGACACATAATTGGGTGAACCTTTTCAGATTGTGACTCAGCTTTGCTAAAGTCCCCAATTAGAGGTGTCCAGGGTTCTTAAGCACACTCTTATTTGCCTTGGATCACAACTCTTATTTCTCTATATATTTTTTTTCATTTTCTTTTTCTCTCTCTTTTTTTTTCGAATATTTTTTTTTTGAATAGAAATGCTTTTTCTTGCTTCAAGAATCATTTTTATGATTTTTCAGATCCTCAGTAACATGTCTCCTTTTTCATCATTCTTTCAAGAGCCAATATTCATGAATCACAAATTCAAAAGACATATGCACTGTTTAAGCATACATTCAGAGAACAAAAGTATTGCCACCACATCAAAATAATTAAACTGTTATAAAACTCAAAATTCATGCAATTCTTTCTTTTTTCAATTAAGCACATTTTTATTTAAGAAAGGTGATGGATTCATAGGACATTCATAACTTTAAGGCATAGACACTAAGACACTAATGATCACAAGACACAAACATGGATAAACATAAGCATTAAATTCGAAAAACAGAAGAACAAAGAACAAGGAAATCAAAGAACGGGTCCACCTTAGTGATGGCGGCTCTTTCTTCCTCTTGAAGATCCTATGGAGTGCTTGAGCTCCTCAATGTCTCTTCCTTGTCTTTGTTGTTCCTCCCTCATGATTCTTTGGTCTTCTCTAATTTCATGAAGGATGATGGAGTGTTCTTGATGCTCCACCCTTAGTTGTCCCATGTTAGAACTCAACTCTCCTAGGGAGGTGTTTAGTTGCTCCCAATAGTTTTGTGGAGGAAAGTGCATCCCTTGAGGAATCTCAGGGATCTCATGATGAGTGGGGTCTCTTGTGTGCTCCATCCTCTTCTTAGTGATGGGCTTGTCCTTATCAATGGGGGTGTCTCCCTCTATGTCAACCCCAACTGAATAACAGAGGTGACAAATGAGGTGAGGAAATGCTAACCTTGCCAAGGTAGAGGACTTATCCGCCACCTTATAGAGTTCTTGGGCTATAACCTCATGAACCTCTATTTCTTCTCCAATCATGATGCTATGGATCATGATAGCCCGGTCTATGGTAACTTCGGACCGGTTGCTAGTGGGAATGATTGAGCGTTGTATAAACTCTAACCATCCTCTAGCCACGGGCTTGAGGTCATGCCTTCTTAATTGAACCGGCTTTCCTCTTGAATCTCTCTTCCATTGGGCGCCCTCTTCACATATGACTATGAGGACTTGGTCCAACCTTTGATCAAAGTTGACCCTTCTAGTGTAAGGGTGTTCATCTCCTTGCATCATAGGCAAGTTGAACGCCAACCTTACACTCTCCGGACTAAAATCCAAGTATTTCCCCCGAACCATAGTAAGATAATTCTTTGGATTCGGGTTCACACTTTGGTCATGGTTCTTGGTGATCCATGCATTGGCATAGAACTCTTGAACCATCAAGATTCTGACTTGTTGAATGGGGTTGGTAAGAACTTCCCAACCTCTTCTTCGGATCTCATGTCGGATCTCCGGATATTCACCCTTTTTGAGTGAAAAAGGGACCTCGGGGATCACCTTCTTCAAGGCCACAACTTCATAGAAGTGGTCTTGATGCACCCTTGAGATGAATCTTTCCATCTCCCATGACTCGGAGGTGGAAGCTTTTGTCTTCCCTTTCCTCTTTCTAGAGGTTTCTCCGGCCTTGGATGCCATAAATGGTTATGGAAAAACAAAAAGCAATGCTTTTACCACACCAAACTTAAAATGTTTGCTCGTCCTCGAGCAAAAGAAGAAAGAAGAGAGTAGAAGAAGAAGAAATGAGGAGAAAGGGAATGGGTTTGTATTCAGCCAAAGGGGAGAGAAATGGTGTTTAGGAGGTGTGAAAATGAAGGAGTGAAGGAGGGTTTATATAGGAGAGGGGGGAGAGGGATGTTCGGCCATTTGAGGGTGGGTTTGGGTGGGAAAGTGGTTTGAATTTGAATGGTGGGGTAGGTGGGGTTTTATGAAGGATGGATGTGAGTGGTGAAGAGAAAGATGGGATTTGATAGGTGAGGGGTTTTTGGGGAAGAGGTGTTGAGGTGATTGGTGAAGAAGAGAGAGAGTGGTAGGGTAGGTGGGGATCCTGTGGGGTCCACAGATCCTGAGGTGTCAAGGAAAAGTCATCCCTGCGCCAAATGACATGCAAAATCACGTTTTGTGCCATTTCTGGCGTTAAACGCCGGGCTGGTGCCCATTTCTGGCATTTAACGCCAGCATCTTGCCCCTTTCTGGCGTTTAACGCCAGTCTGGTGCCCCTTTCTGGCGTTAAACGCGCAGAATGGTGCCAGACTGGGCGTTAAACGCCCACCAGCTAACCTCACTGGCGTTTAAACGCCAGTGGGTACGTCCTCCAGGGTGTGCTGTTTTTCTTTCTGTTTTTCATTCTGTTTTTGCTTTTTTCATGGATTTTGTGACTTCTTATGATCATCAACCTACAAAAGACATAAAATAACAAAAGAAAATAGTTAATTATAAAACATTGGGTTGCCTCCCAACAAGCGCTTCTTTATTGTCATTAGCTTGACAGAGGACTCTCATGGAGCCTCACAGATTCTCAGAGCCATGTTGGAACCTCCCAACACCAAACTTAGAGTTTGAATGTGGGGGTTCAACACCAAACTTAGAGTTTGGTTGTGGCCTCCCAGCACCAAACTTAGAGTTTGACTGTGGGGGCTCTGTTTGGCTCTGTTTTGAGAGATGCTCTTCATGCTTCCTCTCCATGATGACAGAGGGATATCCTTGGGCCTTAAACACCAAGGACTCTTCATTCACTTGAATGATCAACTCTCCTCTATCAACATCAATTACAGCCTTTGCTGTGGCTAGGAAGGGTCTGCCAAGGATGATAGATTCATCCATGCACTTCCCAGTCTCTAGGACTATGAAATCAGTAGGGATGTAATGGTCTTCAACTTTGACCAGAACATCCTCTACAAGTCCATAGGCTTGTTTTCTTGAGTTGTCTGCCATCTCTAGTGAGATTTTTGCAGCTTGCACCTCAAAGATCCCTAACTTCTCCATTACAGAGAGGGGCATGAGATTTACACTTGACCCTAAGTCACACAAGGCCTTCTTGAAGGTCATGGTGCCTATGGTACAAGGTATAGAAAACTTCCCAGGATCTTGTCTCTTTTGAGGCAGTTTCTGCCTAGACAAGTCATTCAGTTCTTTGGTGAGCAAAGGGGGTTCATCCTCCCAAGTCTCATTTCCAAATAACTTGTCATTTAGCTTCATGATTGCTCCAAGGTATTTAGCAACTTGCTCTTCAGTGACATACTCATCCTCTTCAGAGGAAGAATACTCATCAGAGCTCATGAATGGCAGAAGTAAGTCCAATGGAATCTCTAGGGTCTCATTTTGAGCCTCGGATTCCCATGGTTCCTCATTGGGGAACTCATTGGAGGTCAGTGGACGCCCAGTGAGGTCTTCCTCAGTGGCGTTCACTGCCTCTTCTTCATCCCAGAATTCGGCCATGTTGATGGCCTTGCACTCTCCTTTTGGATTTTCTTCAGTATTGCTTGGAAGAGTACTAGGAGGGAGCTTAGTAATTTTCTTGCTCAGCTGACCCACTTGTCCTTCCAAATTTCTAATGGAAGACCTTGTTTCAGTCATGAAACTTTGAGTGGTTTTGATTAGATCAGAGACCATGGTTGCTAAGTCAGAGGTATTCTGCTTAGAACTCTCTGTCTGTTGCTGAGAAGATGATGGAAAAGGCTTGCTATTGCTAAACCTGTTTCTTCCACCATTATTATTGTTGAAACCTTGTTGAGGTCTCTGTTGATCTTTCCATGAAAGATTTGGATGATTCCTCCATGAAGGATTATAGGTGTTTCTATAGGGTTCTCCCATGTAATTCACCTCTTCCATTGAAGGGTTCTCAGGATCATAAGCTTCTTCCTCAGATGAAGCTTCCTTAGTACTGCTTGGTGCATTTTGCATTCCAGACAGACTTTGAGAAATCATATTGACTTGTTGAGTCAATATTTTGTTCTGAGCCAATATGGCATTCAGAGTGTCAATCTCAAGAACTCCTTTCTTCTGACTAGTCCCATTGTTCACAGGATTTCTTTCAGAAGTGTACATGAATTGGTTATTTGCAACCATTTCAATCAGTTCTTGAGCTTCAGTAGGCGTCTTCTTCAGATGAAGAGAGCCTCCAGCAGAGCTATCCAGAGACATCTTGGATAGTTCAGAGAGACCATCATAGAAAATACCTATGATGCTCCATTCAGAAAGCATGTCAGAAGGACACTTTCTGATTAATTGTTTGTATCTTTCCCAAGCTTCATAGAGGGATTCTCCATCCTTCTGTCTGAAGGTTTGGACTTCCACTCTAAGCTTACTCAATTTTTGAGGTGGAAAGAACTTTGCCAAGAAGGCATTGACTAGCTTTTCCCAAGAGTCCAGGCTTTCTTTAGGTTGAGAGTCCAACCATGTTCTAGCTCTGTCTCTTACAGCAAAAGGGAATAGCATTAGTCTGTAGACCTCAGGGTCAACCCCATTAGTCTTGACAATGTCACAGATTTGCAAGAATTCAGCTAAAAACTGATGAGGATCTTCCAATGGAAGTCCATGGAACTTGCAATTCTGTTGCATTAGAGAAACTAATTGAGGCTTAAGCTCAAAGTTGTTTGCTCCAATGGCAGGGATAGAGATGCTTCTCCCATAGAAGTCGGGAGTAGGTGCAGTAAAGTCACCCAGAACCTTCCTTGCATTGTTGGCATTGTTGTTATTTTCGGCTGCCATGTGTTCTTCTTCTTTGAAGAATTCGGTTAGGTGCTCTAAAGAGAGTTGTGCTTTGGCTTCTCTGAGCTTTCTCTTCAAGGTCCTTTCAGGTTTAGGATCAGCTTCAACAAGAATGCCTTTGTCTTTGCTCCTGCTCATAAGAAAGAGAAGAGAACAAGAAAATGTGGAATCCTCTATGTCACAGTATAGAGATTCCTTGAAGTGTCAGAGGAAAAGAAGAGTAGAAGACAGAGGTAGAAAATTCGAACTTTATCAAAGGAGATGGAGTTCGAATTTTGCATTAAGGGATAGTGTTAGTCCATAAATAGAAGGATGTGAGAAGAAGGGAAGTAATTTTCGAAAATTAAGTAGAAAATTTGAAAACATTTTTTTGAAAAACATTACTTAATTTTCGAAAATGAAAATGGAAAAGAAATCAAGTGATTTTTGAAAAAGATTTTGAAATTAGAAATCAAAAAGCTCTGATTGAAAATTATTTTGAAAAAGATGTGGTTAAGAAAATATGATTGGTTTTAAAAAAAATGTGATTGAGAAGATATGATTTGAAAAACATTTTAAAAAAGATTTGATTTTGAAAATTAAAAATTTGACTAACAAGAAAAGATATGATTCAAACATTAAACCTTTCTCAACAGAAAAGGTAACATACTTGAAATGTTGAATCAAATTATTAATTGATAGTAAGTATCTTTAAAAATGGAAAGAAATTGGTTTTGAAAAAGATTTGATTGAAAAATTGATTTGAAAAAGATTTGATTTTGAAAAGATTTTGAAAACTGAAAAAAATTTGCATTGAAAAACAGAATCTTCCCCCTTGTGCCATCCTGGCGTTAAACGCCCAGAATGGTGCACATTCTGGCGTTTAACACCCAAAACTATACCTTTTTGGGCGTTAAACGCCCAACCAGGTACCCTGGCTGGCGTTTAAACGCCAGTTTGTCTTTCTTCACTGGGCGTTTTGAACGCCTAGCTTTTTCTGTATAATTCTTCTGCTGTATGTTCTGAATCTTCAATTCTCTGTATCATTGACTTGAGAAGACACAAATTAAAAATATTTTTGGATTTTTAATAATAAGAAAAAATCAAAATGCAACTAAAATCAAATAACAATGCATGTAAGACACCAAACTTAGCAGTTTGTGTACTACTAACACTAATGAGAATGCATATGAGACACACAAAAACACTCAAGTCAAGAGAATTCAAAGATTAGAGTAAGAAATCATCAAGAATTATTTGAAGATTCTTAAGACACATGCATGAATTCAATAAGAACAGAAACATGCAATTGACACCAAACTTAACATGAGACACTAGACTCAAACAAGAAATATTTTTGGATTTTATGATTTTTTTTATTTTTTTTTGTTTTTCGAAAATTAAGTGGAAAAAGATATCAAAATTCTTAATGAGAATTCCAGGAATCAGTGCAATGCTAGTCTAAGACTCCGGTCCAGGAATTAGACATGGCTTCACAGCCAGCCAAGCTTTCAAAGAAAGCTTCGGTCCAAAACACTAGACATGGCCAAAGGCCAGCCAAGCCTTAGCAGATCACTGCTCCAAAAGCAAGATTGATAGAAATCAACAAGCTCTTGTGATGATAAGTTGAAACCTCGGTCCAATGAGATTAGACATGGCTTCTCAGCCAGCCAGACTTCAACAAATCATCATGAAACTCTAGAATTCATCTTCAAGAATTTCGAAAAAAAATACCTAATCTAAGCAACAAGATGAACCGTCAGTTGTCCAAACTAGAACAATCTCTGGCAATAACGCCAAAAACTTGGTGTTGTTGCCGGATCTTGGCACTGATGTTACCAAAAGCTTGCTCAAAACTTGAACAATCCCCGGCAACGGCGCCAAAAACTTGATGCGCGAAATTGTGAACAATACTTTTCACAACTCTCATAATCCCCGGTCATGAACCCCAAAAACTTGGTGTTCAATACCATGGCATTACACAACTTCGCACAACTAACCAGCAAGTGCACTGGGTCGTCCAAGTAATAAACCTTACGCGAGTAAGGGTCGATCCCACGGAGATTGTTAGTATGAAGCAAGCTATGGTCATCTTGTAAATCTTAGTCAGGCAAACTCAAATGGATATGGTGATGAACGAAAATAAACACAAAGATAAAGATAGAGGTACTTATGTAATTCATTGGTAGGAACTTCAGATAAGCGCATGAAGATGCCTTCCCTTCCGTCTCTCTGCTTTCCTACTGTCTTCATCCAATCCTTCTTATTCCTTTCCATGGCAAGCTTGTGTAGGGTTTCACCGTTGTCAATGGCTACCTCCCATCCTCTCAGTGAAAACGATTGCATATGCTCTGTCACAGCACGCGGAATTCAGCTGTCGGTTCTCGGTCAGGCCGGAATAGAATCCATCGATTCTTTTGCGTCTGTCACTAACGCCACGCCTGCTAGGAGTTTGAAGCACGTCACAGTCATTCAATCATTGAATCCTACTCAGAATACCACAGACAAGGTTAGACCTTCCGGATTCTCTTGAATGCCGCCATCAGTTCTTGCCTATACCACGAAGACTCTGATCTCACGGAATGGTTGGCTCGTTTGTCAGACGAGCACTCGGTTGTCAGGCGATCAACCATGCATCGTGCAATCAGGAATCCAAGAGATATTCACCCAATCGAAGGTAGAACGGAGGTGGTTGTCAGTCACACGTTCATAGGTGAGAATGATGATGAGTGTCACGGATCATCACATTCATCAAGTTGAAGAACAAGTGATATCTTAGAACAAGAACAAGTGGAATTGAATGGAAGAACAATAGTAATTGCATTAATACTCGAGGTACAGCAGAGCTCCACACCTTAATCTATGGTGTGTAGAAACTCCACCGTTGAAAATACATAAGAACAAGGTCTAGGCATGGCCGAATGGCCAGCCTCCCAATGATCTAAGATAGCATAAAATGAAGATAGCTACCCCGCTTCATTTATTGATTATACAATAGTAAAAGGTCCTACTTATAGAAAACGAGTAGCCTAAGGTTTACAGAAATGAGTAAATGACATAAAAATCCACTTCCGGGCCCACTTGGTGTGTGCTTGGGCTGAGCAATGAAGCATTTTTCGTGCAGAGACTCTTCTTGGAGTTAAACGCCAGCTTTTATGCCAGTTTGGGCGTTTAACTCCCATTTGGGTGCCAGTTCCAGCGTTTAACGCTGGGATTTCTGAGGGTGACTTTGAACGCCGGTTTGGGCCATCAAATCTTAGGCAAAGTATAAACTATCATATATTTCTGGAAAGCCCAGGATGTCTACTTTCCAACGCCGTTGAGAGCGCGCCAATTGGGCTTCTGTAGCTCCAGAAAATCCACTTCGAGTGCAGGGAGGTCAGAATCCAACAGCATCTGCAGTCCTTTTTAGTCTCTGAATCAGATTTTTGCTCAGGTCCCTCAATTTCAGCCAGAAAATACCTGAAATCACAGAAAAACACACAAACTCATAGTAAAGTCCAGAAAAGTGAATTTTAACTAAAAACTAATAAAAATATACTAAAAACTAACTAGATCATACTAAAAACATACTAAAAACAATGCCAAAAAGCATACAAATTATCCGCTCATCACAACACCAAACTTAAATTGTTGCTTGTCCTCAAGCAACTGAAAATCAAATAAGATAAAAAGAAGAGAATATGCAATGAATTCCAAAAACATCTATGAAGATCAGTATTAATTAGATGAGCGGGGCTTTTAGCTTTTTGCCTCTGAACAGTTTTGGCATCTCACTCTATCCTTTGAAATTCAGAATGATTGGCTTCTTTAGGAACTCAGAATCCAGATAGTGTTATTGATTCTCCTAGTAGAGTATGATGATTCTTGAACATAGCCACTTATTGAGTCTTGGCTGTGGCCCAAAGCACTCTGTCTTCCAGTATTACCACCGGATACATACATGCTACAGACACATAATTGGGTGAACCTTTTCAGATTGTGACTCAGCTTTGCTAAAGTCCCCAATTAGAGGTGTCCAGGGTTCTTAAGCACACTCTTATTTGCCTTGGATCACAACTCTTATTTCTCTATATATTTTTTTTTTCGTTTTCTTTTTCTCTCTCTTTTTTTTCGAATATTTTTTTTTTGAATAGAAATGCTTTTTCTTGCTTCAAGAATCATTTTTATGATTTTTCAGATCCTCAGTAACATGTCTCCTTTTTCATCATTCTTTCAAGAGCCAATATTCATGAATCACAAATTCAAAAGACATATGCACTGTTTAAGCATACATTCAGAGAACAAAAGTATTGCCACCACATCAAAATAATTAAACTGTTATAAAACTCAAAATTCATGCAATTCTTTCTTTTTTCAATTAAGCACATTTTTATTTAAGAAAGGTGATGGATTCATAGGACATTCATAACTTTAAGGCATAGACACTAAGACACTAATGATCACAAGACACAAACATGGATAAACATAAGCATTAAATTCGAAAAACAGAAGAACAAAGAACAAGGAAATCAAAGAACGGGTCCACCTTAGTGATGGCGGCTCTTTCTTCCTCTTGAAGATCCTATGGAGTGCTTGAGCTCCTCAATGTCTCTTCCTTGTCTTTGTTGTTCCTCCCTCATGATTCTTTGGTCTTCTCTAATTTCATGAAGGATGATGGAGTGTTCTTGATGCTCCACCCTTAGTTGTCCCATGTTGGAACTCAACTCTCCTAGGGAGGTGTTTAGTTGCTCCCAATAGTTTTGTGGAGGAAAGTGCATCCCTTGAGGAATCTCAGGGATCTCATGATGAGTGGGGTCTCTTGTGTGCTCCATCCTCTTCTTAGTGATGGGCTTGTCCTCATCAATGGGGGTGTCTCCCTCTATGTCAACCCCAACTGAATAACAGAGGTGACAAATGAGGTGAGGAAATGCTAACCTTGCCAAGGTAGAGGACTTGTCCGCCACCTTATAGAGTTCTTGGGCTATAACCTCATGAACCTCTATTTCTTCTCCAATCATGATGCTATGGATCATGATAGCCCGGTCTATGGTAACTTCGGACCGGTTGCTAGTGGGAATGATTGAGCGTTGTATAAACTCTAACCATCCTCTAGCCACGGGCTTGAGGTCATGCCTTCTTAATTGAACCGGCTTTCCTCTTGAATCTCTCTTCCATTGGGCGCCCTCTTCACATATGACTGTGAGGACTTGGTCCAACCTTTGATCAAAGTTGACCCTTCTAGTGTAAGGGTGTTCATCTCCTTGCATCATAGGCAAGTTGAACGCCAACCTTACACTCTCCGGACTAAAATCCAAGTATTTCCCCCGAACCATAGTAAGATAATTCTTTGGATTCGGGTTCACACTTTGGTCATGGTTCTTGGTGATCCATGCATTGGCATAGAACTCTTGAACCATCAAGATTCTGACTTGTTGAATGGGGTTGGTAAGAACTTCCCAACCTCTTCTTCGGATCTCATGTCGGATCTCCGGATATTCACCCTTTTTGAGTGAAAAAGGGACCTCGGGGATCACCTTCTTCAAGGCCACAACTTCATAGAAGTGGTCTTGATGCACCCTTGAGATGAATCTTTCCATCTCCCATGACTCGGAGGTGGAAGCTTTTGCCTTCCCTTTCCTCTTTCTAGAGGTTTCTCCGGCCTTGGATGCCATAAATGGTTATGGAAAAACAAAAAGCAATGCTTTTACCACACCAAACTTAAAATGTTTGCTCGTCCTCGAGCAAAAGAAGAAAGAAGAGAGTAGAAGAAGAAGAAATGAGGAGAAAGGGAATGGGTTTGTATTCGGCCAAAGGGGAGAGAAATGGTGTTTAGGAGGTGTGAAAATGAAGGAGTGAAGGAGGGTTTATATAGGAGAGGGGGAGAGGGATGTTCGGCCATTTGAGGGTGGGTTTGGGTGGGAAAGTGGTTTGAATTTGAATGGTGGGGTAGGTGGGGTTTTATGAAGGATGGATGTGAGTGGTGAAGAGAAAGATGGGATTTGATAGGTGAGGGGTTTTTGGGGAAGAGGTGTTGAGGTGATTGGTGAAGAAGAGAGAGAGTGGTAGGGTAGGTGGGGATCCTGTGGGGTCCACAGATCCTGAGGTGTCAAGGAAAAGTCATCCCTGCACCAAATGACATGCAAAATCACGTTTTGTGCCATTTCTGGCGTTAAACGCCGGGCTGGTGCCCATTTCTGGCGTTTAACGCCAGCATCTTGCCCCTTTCTGGCGTTTAACGCCAGTCTGGTGCCCCTTTCTGGCGTTTAACGCCCAGAATGGTGCCAGACTGGGCGTTAAACGCCCACCAGCTAACCTCACTGGCGTTTAAACGCCGGTGGGTGCGTCCTCCAGGGTGTGCTATTTTTCTTTCTGTTTTTCATTCTGTTTTTGCTTTTTTCATGGATTTTGTGACTTCTTATGATCATCAACCTACAAAAGACATAAAATAACAAAAGAAAATAGTTAATTATAAAACATTGGGTTGCCTCCCAACAAGCGCTTCTTTATTGTCATTAGCTTGACAGAGGACTCTCATGGAGCCTCACAGATTCTCAGAGCCATGTTGGAACCTCCCAACACCAAACTTAGAGTTTGAATGTGGGGGTTCAACACCAAACTTAGAGTTTGGTTGTGGCCTCCCAGCACCAAACTTAGAGTTTGACTGTGGGGGCTCTGTTTGGTTCTGTTTTGAGAGATGCTCTTCATGCTTCCTCTCCATGATGACAGAGGGATATCCTTGGGCCTTAAACACCAAGGACTCTTCATTCACTTGAATGATCAACTCTCCTCTATCAACATCAATTACAGCCTTTGCTGTGGCTAGGAAGGGTCTGCCAAGGATGATGGATTCATCCATGCACTTCCCAGTCTCTAGGACTATGAAATCAGTAGGGATGTAATTTTCTTCAACTTTGACCAGAACATCCTCTACAAGTCCATAGGCTTGTTTTCTTGAGTTGTCTGCCATCTCTAGTGAGATTTTTGCAGCTTGCACCTCAAAGATCCCTAACTTCTCCATTACAGAGAGGGGCATGAGGTTTACACTTGACCCTAAGTCACACAAGGCCTTCTTGAAGGTCATGGTGCCTATGGTACAAGGTATAGAAAACTTCCCAGGATCTTGTCTCTTTTGAGGCAGTTTCTGCCTAGACAAGTCATTCAGTTCTTTGGTGAGCAAAGGGGGTTCATCCTCCCAAGTCTCATTTCCAAATAACTTGTCATTTAGCTTCATGATTGCTCCAAGGTATTTAGCAACTTGCTCTTCAGTGACATACTCATCCTCTTCAGAGTAAGGATACTCATCAGAGCTCATGAATGGCAGAAGTAAGTCCAATGGAATCTCTAGGGTCTCATTTTGAGCCTCGGATTCCCATGGTTCCTCATTGGGGAACTCATTGGAGGTCAGTGGACGCCCAGTGAGGTCTTCCTCAGTGGCGTTCACTGCCTCTTCTTCATCCCAGAATTCGGCCATGTTGATGGCCTTGCACTCTCCTTTTGGATTTTCTTCAGTATTGCTTGGAAGAGTACTAGGAGGGAGCTCAGTAATTTTCTTGCTCAGCTGACCCACTTGTCCTTCCAAATTTCTAATGGAAGACCTTGTTTCAGTCATGAAACTTTGAGTGGTTTTGATTAGATCAGAGACCATGGTTGCTAAGTCAGAGGTATTCTGCTTAGAACTCTCTGTCTGTTGCTGAGAAGATGATGGAAAAGGCTTGCTATTGCTAAACCTGTTTCTTCCACCATTATTATTGTTGAAACCTTGTTGAGGTCTCTGTTGATCTTTCCATGAAAGATTTGGATGATTCCTCCATGAAGGATTATAGGTGTTTCCATAGGGTTCTCCCATGTAATTCACCTCTTCCATTGAAGGGTTCTCAGGATCATAAGCTTCTTCCTCAGATGAAGCTTCCTTAGTACTGCTTGGTGCATTTTGCATTCCAGACAGACTTTGAGAAATCATATTGACTTGTTGAGTCAATATTTTGTTCTGAGCCAATATGGCATTCAGAGTGTCAATCTCAAGAACTCCTTTCTTCTGACTAGTCCCATTGTTCACAGGATTTCTTTCAGAAGTGTACATGAATTGGTTATTTGCAACCATTTCAATCAGTTCTTGAGCTTCAGTAGGCGTCTTCTTCAGATGAAGAGAGCCTCCAGCAGAGCTATCCAGAGACATCTTGGATAGTTCAGAGAGACCATCATAGAAAATACCTATGATGCTCCATTCAGAAAGCATGTCAGAAGGACACTTTCTGATTAATTGTTTGTATCTTTCCCAAGCTTCATAGAGGGATTCTCCATCCTTCTGTCTGAAGGTTTGGACTTCCACTCTAAGCTTACTCAATTTTTGAGGTGGAAAGAACGTTGCCAAGAAGGCATTGACTAGCTTTTCCCAAGAGTCCAGGCTTTCTTTAGGTTGAGAGTCCAACCATGTTCTAGCTCTGTCTCTTACAGCAAAAGGGAATAGCATTAGTCTGTAGACCTCAGGGTCAACCCCATTAGTCTTGACAGTGTCACAGATTTGCAAGAATTCAGCTAAAAACTGATGAGGATCTTCCAATGGAAGTCCATGGAACTTGCAATTCTGTTGCATTAGAGAAACTAATTGAGGCTTAAGCTCAAAGTTGTTTGCTCCAATGGCAGGGATAGAGATGCTTCTCCCATAGAAGTCTGGAGTAGGTGCAGTAAAGTCACCCAGCACCTTCCTTGCATTGTTGGCATTGTTGTTGTTTTCGGCTGCCATGTGTTCTTCTTCTTTGAAGAATTCGGTTAGGTGCTCTAAAGAGAGTTGTGCTTTGGCTTCTCTGAGCTTTCTCTTCAAGGTCCTTTCAGGTTCAGGATCAGCCTCAACAAGAATGCCTTTGTCTTTGCTCCTGCTCATAAGAAAGAGAAGAGAACAAGAAAATGTGGAATCCTCTATGTCACAGTATAGAGATTCCTTGAAGTGTCAGAGGAAAAGAAGAGTAGAAGACAGAAGTAGAAAATTCGAACTTTATCAAAGGAGATGGAGTTCGAATTTTGCATTAAGGGATAGTGTTAGTCCATAAATAGAAGGATGTGAGAAGAAGGGAAGTAATTTTTGAAAATTAAGTAGAAAATTTGAAAACATTTTTTTGAAAAACATTACTTAATTTTCGAAAATGAAAATGGAAAAGAAATCAAGTGATTTTTGAAAAAGATTTTGAAATTAGAAATCAAAAAGCTCTGATTGAAAATTATTTTGAAAAAGATGTGGTTAAGAAAATATGATTGGTTTTAAAAAAAATGTGATTGAGAAGATATGATTTGAAAAACATTTTAAAAAAGATTTGATTTTGAAAATTAAAAATTTGACTAACAAGAAAAGATATGATTCAAACATTAAACCTTTCTCAACAGAAAAGGTAACATACTTGAAATGTTGAATCAAATTATTAATTGATAGTAAGTATCTTTAAAAATGGAAAGAAATTGGTTTTGAAAAAGATTTGATTGAAAAATTGATTTGAAAAAGATTTGATTTTGAAAAGATTTTGAAAACTGAAAAAAATTTGCATTGAAAAATAGAATCTTCCCCCTTGTGCCATCCTGGCGTTAAACGCCCAAAACTATACCTTTTTGGGCGTTAAACGCCCAACCAGGTACCCTGGCTGGCGTTTAAACGCCAGTCTGTCCTTCTTCACTGGGCGTTTTGAACGCCCAGCTTTTTCTGTATAATTCCTCTGCTGTATGTTCTGAATCTTCAATTCTCTGTATCATTGACTTGAGAAGACACAAATTAAAAATATTTTTGGATTTTTAATAATAAGAAAAAATCAAAATGTAACTAAAATCAAATAACAATGCATGTAAGACACCAAACTTAGCAGTTTCTGTACTACTAACACTAATGAGAATGCATATGAGACACACAAAAACACTCAAGTCAAGAGAATTCAAAGATTAGAGTAAGAAATCATCAAGAATTATTTGAAGATTCTTAAGACACATGCATGAATTCAATAAGAACAGAAACATGCAATTGACACCAAACTTAACATGAGACACTAGACTCAAACAAGAAATATTTTTGGATTTTATGATTTTTTTTAATTTTTTTTTGTTTTTCGAAAATTAAGTGGAAAAAGATATCAAAATTCTTAATGAGAATTCCAGGAATCAGTGCAATGCTAGTCTAAGACTCCGGTCCAGGAATTAGACATGGCTTCACAGCCAGCCAAGCTTTCAAAGAAAGCTTCGGTCCAAAACACTAGACATGGCCAAAGGCCAGCCAAGCCTTAGCAGATCACTGCTCCAAAAGCAAGATTGATAGAAATCAACAAGCTCTTGTGATGATAAGTTGAAACCTCGGTCCAATGAGATTAGACATGGCTTCTCAGCCAGCCAGACTTCAACAAATCATCATGAAACTCTAGAATTCATCTTCAAGAATTTCGAAAAAAAATACCTAATCTAAGCAACAAGATGAACCGTCAGTTGTCCAAACTAGAACAATCTCTGGCAATAACGCCAAAAACTTGGTGTTGTTGCCGGATCTTGGCACTGATGTTACCAAAAGCTTGCTCAAAACTTGAACAATCCCCGGCAACGGCGCCAAAAACTTGATGCGCGAAATTGTGAACAATACTTTTCACAACTCTCATAATCCCCGGTCATGAACCCCAAAAACTTGGTGTTCAATACCATGGCATTACACAACTTCGCACAACTAACCAGCAAGTGCACTGGGTCGTCCAAGTAATAAACCTTACGCGAGTAAGGGTCGATCCCACGGAGATTGTTAGTATGAAGCAAGCTATGGTCATCTTGTAAATCTTAGTCAGGCAAACTCAAATGGATATGGTGATGAACGAAAATAAACACAAAGATAAAGATAGAGGTACTTATGTAATTCATTGGTAGGAACTTCAGATAAGCGCATGAAGATGCCTTCCCTTCCGTCTCTCTGCTTTCCTACTGTCTTCATCCAATCCTTCTTATTCCTTTCCATGGCAAGCTTGTGTAGGGTTTCACCGTTGTCAATGGCTACCTCCCATCCTCTCAGTGAAAACGATTGCATATGCTCTGTCACAGCACGCGGAATTCAGCTGTCGGTTCTCGGTCAGGCCGGAATAGAATCCATCGATTCTTTTGCGTCTGTCACTAACGCCACGCCTGCTAGGAGTTTGAAGCACGTCACAGTCATTCAATCATTGAATCCTACTCAGAATACCACAGACAAGGTTAGACCTTCCGGATTCTCTTGAATGCCGCCATCAGTTCTTGCCTATACCACGAAGACTCTGATCTCACGGAATGGTTGGCTCGTTTGTCAGACGAGCACTCGGTTGTCAGGCAATCAACCATGCATCGTGCAATCAGGAATCCAAGAGATATTCACCCAATCGAAGGTAGAACGGAGGTGGTTGTCAGTCACACGTTCATAGGTGAGAATGATGATGAGTGTCACGGATCATCACATTCATCAAGTTGAAGAACAAGTGATATCTTAGAACAAGAACAAGTGGAATTGAATGGAAGAACAATAGTAATTGCATGAATACTCGAGGTACAGCAGAGCTCCACACCTTAATCTATGGTGTGTAGAAACTCCACCGTTGAAAATACATAAGAACAAGGTCTAGGCATGGCCGAATGGCCAGCCTCCCAATGATCTAAGATAGCATAAAATGAAGATAGCTACCCCGCTTCATTTATTGATTATACAATAGTAAAAGGTCCTACTTATAGAAAACTAGTAGCCTAAGGTTTACAGAAATGAGTAAATGACATAAAAATCCACTTCCGGGCCCACTTGGTGTGTGCTTGGGCTGAGCAATGAAGCATTTTTCGTGCAGAGACTCTTCTTGGAGTTAAACGCCAGCTTTTATGCCAGTTTGGGCGTTTAACTCCCATTTGGGTGCCAGTTCCAGCGTTTAACGCTGGGATTTCTGAGGGTGACTTTGAACGCCGGTTTGGGCCATCAAATCTTGGGCAAAGTATGGACTATCATATATTGCTGGAAAGCCCAGGATGTCTACTTTCCAACGCCGTTGAGAGCGCGCCAATTGGGCTTCTGTAGCTCCAGAAAATCCACTTCGAGTGCAGGGAGGTCAGAATCCAACAGCATCTGCAGTCCTTTTTAGTCTCTGAATCAGATTTTTGCTCAGGTCCCTCAATTTCAGCCAGAAAATACCTGAAATCACAGAAAAACACACAAACTCATAGTAAAGTCCAGAAAAGTGAATTTTAACTAAAAACTAATAAAAATATACTAAAAACTAACTAGATCATACTAAAAACATACTAAAAACAATGCCAAAAAGCATACAAATTATCCGCTCATCAGAATCTATACTCACAATGCGACTATATTTTTACAAAATTCTTTACTAGCAAAAATCTCAATGTCAAAATGGCGCCGTTGCCGGGGAATTGCAAACGTGTGCCTTATTATTGGTTATTGTAAATATTTTTCTTTTACTTGTTTATTTGTTTTTTTTCTCTTCCCCCTTTATTTCTGATAACTACTATGAATTCTCACCCCTCTCGCTTTGAGTTTGGTTCTAATTTTGTTGCAAGGAATGGAAGCTATAACAGGACTATGCATCAAGGTCTAAGCAATCAAAGATGGATGGAGCCACGAGGATCTGATCACCCCTTTAGGCAACAATACCCTCCTAGATATCACAGACAAAGACCATTCTACAATGCATACCAAGCTGATAGATATGGTGGACCGCCTTGTAGCTATCAACAAGCCCCACCATATGCTCAGAGACCATCCTTTCAACACAACCTCAACCCACCATACTCACAAGCTTCTTTTCACCATTCGCCACCATATGATCCTTATCCACCCCAACGCCAATCCAATTACTCCCAAGAACCACCACTCCCCTACTCACCATGTCCATATCCATCAAGCCAAGAATCACAGGTTCGCTTCAAAGAATCAATAGACCAATTTAATGCAACCCTTCATCAACTGGAGCAAGCAATAAATCAATTATCTTCCAGACGTTCAGTCACTCAACAGACTCCGTTGGCCTCATGTGAAGAATTTAATGAAGAACGTAGTGTGAAAAAGACACTAGAAGCTCCAATGGACAGCATAAAACATAACTTCGTACTGGAACAAGTAGAGGACGCTGTCATTGTAGAAGAAAAAGAATTGGTTGAAGATTTAGGAGATGCTGAACCTCCGCAGGAATCCAGAGTTGTGGAGAATTCCGTCAACGACGTTACAATTGATGCTAAGGAGGATAGTGCACAACCCCCAATGCAGATATCTTATGAAGAACTAGACGGAATAACCCAAGACGCATGTTTTCTTGATGATGATAGTCACCAGTCAAGTTCTCCAACTAATGAACTTGCATCCGCAAGTGAATTTTTTGAGACAGAAGAATCTTCCCCAAGTGAATACGAAGATGATGCAGAGATCGACTTTTATCAACCTCTGAATTATGATTCAAGTGATGAGGAATATATCGAAGACTTTGATCAAGACATGGTTGAATTGGAAAAAAATTACCAGGAAGTAGAGGAATTCACTGAAGACCACATGGGAGTGAAGTTTGCAGAACCACTGAAAACACTGATCCCAAGGCCATTACCACCCAACACAAACTTCAAGTGGGTACAATCCTTGACCTTTATCTTCAATTTTCCACTTGAATATGGTTTGCTTGAAACAGATGGCCAGCTTAGAGCTCTTTGCGGCTTTAAGAGAAAAAGGGGAATGAATCGCACTCAGCACTGGTATGCAAGATTCAATGAGGTTTCGCACTTCAATTTGAGGTGTAAGAATTTGTGTCAAGCTCAATTGAAAGGATCTTGGAAGCTGTTTGGTCACTGCAGTGAGAATTCAGATTACTTATCACCCGGCTGGAAAAATGCAGATCAAGACAAAGACGGGTGTACAAGTAGAGTTTGGGATCCTGGAATCTATTCTACCATTCAACACTCTGGGAGCCTGCAAGCCTGTTTGAACTCACCTAAGGGCTTTACGTACCTTGTTTGGGACCCCAGAGGATGTTGGCATTCCAAACATTAGTGGAGATTTCTAGACGAATTCAAGCACAAGCCACCATAGCAGGAAGCTCATCAAATGTCCAACTTAAGGACTTTAACTAAAAATGCTAGGTGGGAGATAACCCACCGTGGTATGATCGTTCCTTCTCCATTCTACTCTATTTTTGAATTTTTCTTGAACCTGAAATTTTTGCATGACATTCATTGCATTTTGCATTCTGCATACTGCATAAAAAAAATCCCGCACGCGGCGCGTAAGCGTCGATGACGCGTCCGCGTCATATATGCGTTTAGAAGAAAAGAAAAGTGAACAGAGAGTCACGCGAGAGCGTGGCTGAAGGCGTGCCTTTGGCACAATTTGACCGACGTGACCGCGTCACTGACGCGTCCGCATCATGTGGGAAAAATGCCTCCCATGCGATTGCGTCACCCACGTGAACGCGTGCCTCCAAATCGACGTAAAAAGGGTGTATAGCCGAAATTTGAGCTAGAATTGGGCTGGAGCCGTACTAGAAGCACAAGCCCTACCACGTGAACGCGTGCCCCACGCGTCCGCGTCGTTTTTCAAAATAGGCCATCCACGCGATCGCGACAACCACGCGACCGCGTCACCCCAAAATTTGGCAATAAGCGTTTAAAATAGAGAGTTGCGCGACCGCGAGGCTGCCCTTGCGCTAATAGCACAAATCGATCCACACGACCGCGTGGATGACGCGTCCGCGTCATTTCATAGAAGCGCTATTTGCGCGAACGCGTCACTCACGCGTTCGCGTCGCCTGCTCCGCACAACTTATCCTGATCAGCCAAATATCTTATCTTTTCTTCCCCAAATCTAAATCTTTTCTTTCCCTTCGTATTTCTTTCTTCCTTCCTTTTTTTTCTTTCTTTTTTCCTTTCAATTGGTGTTAGAAATTTATTTGGGTCATTATTTTGCTTGTGGATTGTTAAGAAATTGCTTGACAATTATATATTATTTTTTTAAGGGTGCTTGCATGTTCAATTTAATACTTTCCATACCTTATTTAATATGCATACTTTGTGTTTGTGAAAAAGCCCATATGGCATTGTGCATTCTTAATTATTCTATCCTTCTACTCTAATGCCTGTTTTTCACAAAACCCTTTTCAATATTTTATTAATTAAATATAATTGTCAATACAAACGTTATTGTTAGTTTCTCATGACTAATAATACATTAAGGCTTTTAATGCTTGATTTACGCTACTCATGCCGTTGCCAGCATGCCAATAAACATCTTGCATTTAATTGCCTCAATTTATCATGCCCTGTTTCCATTGTTGTCCTAATTTCATGGAGTCGCGACCATGTTTTAACGACATTCTTCTTTATTTTGGCATGATTATTACTCGTACTGCCCTCTCCCTTGCTCTATCCCTTTGACTTCATGTCCCTTTCTCTTCTCCCTTTCTCTTCTCCCTTCCTTGATTTACTCCCTTTCTTACTTTCTTTTTCTTTTCTATTGGTGTTAAAATTCTCTTCTTCAACTATTACATCTTTTCTTGAATTATTTTGGTGCTTCATGACTTGTTTTATTCTGATTGGGTATTATTATTCATAAGTCAATGCTAATTTTTATACAATACTGATATTCCGTTTACATTGATATGCACTTACACTATCTAGCACTACCCACACTCTCTTCCCCATTGTTGCACTTTTTGCACTTTGGATATGCCATTTGCTCTTACTATTTTCTCACTTGCATATTGTAGCTACCTTGTAATTGAGACATTTTATTATTTGGCATTAACACCCATATTTTATTTATGTTCTTATCTTTATTTTTGGGTTACTTTCCTTTCTTTTTCTCTTCTTTCAGGATGGCCATCGAGAGGAAGGAAAAAGAAAGAACTTCTATATGGGGAGACAAACAAGTCCATCTGCACAATCCTTGGAGAAAAGCATCAATTGAAACAACCCCCCACCACCTGCACATCTTTGCATGCACCGATGACGGTGCAATCTTTAAGTGTGGGGAGGTCGATACCGATCTCCACGGGTTAGTTAGCCCCTTCTCAACACCAATTTTTGTTTTTCATTGTTGCATTTGCATATTTGTTTGATTTCGTGCATATTTTACCACTTGGTTGAAGTAACATTTTCTTTTTCAAGAAACTTTTTATAGTATTTCACTAATTTGAATTAAAAACTTTTTGAAAAAAAAAACTTGTATGAAGAAATATTATTTTGGAACATAGTTTAGAGCTCGAACACACAAAACTAGTGAGATTTTGAGCCTATTTGATTGGTTGCATTTTATCAACCAATATATTTTATATTTGTGTGTTTTTCTCTCTAAAATTGTGATCTTTGTCTTGCTTAATTCTATATTTCCACTGTTTGATGTATGCATGCACTTATATGATTGAGGCCTTGTTTTACTAAGCTTACATACCCATATGGCCTTACCCTTCTATTATCCTTTACAAACCAATTTGAGCCTATTTTACCCATTTGTTCTTTACCTTAGCTCATTACTAACTCTAAGCGGAAAATAATAATATCCTTAATTTGAATCCTTGGTTAGCTTAGACTAGTAAACGTGCTAATGATTTAAGTATGGGGAAGTTGGATTTGAAAATATTTGATTTGAGTAATTGGGTGTTGTATATTTTAGTGAAAATGTGCAAAATAATAGTTGAGCACATATTATTGCATTCAATACTTTAATCATATGCATTGAGAAGAATAAAAGAAAAATAAAAAAAAGAAAGAAAAAAAAGTGAAAAAAAAAGAAAAGAAAAAAAGCAAATAATAAAAGGGGACAAAATGTCCCAAAGTAAGTGTTGGTATCAATGCATATGTACTGAACTCAAATTTAGGATGCATGAATATGTGGGAAACACAGTTAATGGGTAGTTATTGATTTTCTATTACATGGATTGTCCTAAGTTAGGTGGAAAGTTTATGTTAATTAAGGATTCAGATTTTAGTCCACTTGGCCAAATACAATCCTACCTTGACCCTAACCCCATTACAACCCTTAAAAGACCTCTTGATTTCTGTATTGGTGCATTAAATTTTTGTTGATTGTTAGATGAAGAGCAAGCTATAGAAAGCAAGATTAGTAGAGAATTGAGAGAATTGACCCTAGACACTGGAGAGTTAGAATGATATACACTACCAGTAAGGGTTCGGTGCTTAAATCTATGTTCCCTGCTTTCATGAGCTATCTTCTTCTTGAAAGTTATTTGTATTGTATTTTGTGATTTGAATTAGTGAAATCCAGTTCATATTTATTCTTGAAGGATTTATTTACTTTTTCACCAATTAGGTAGAATCATTTTAGCATGTAGTTGCATTCACATTCATAGGTTGCATTGCATGAGTCTTGCTTTTCCCTACTCATTTATTTTGTCTTCTTGAGCTTTGCATGAGGACATGCTAATGATTAAGTGTGGGGGGTTGATAAACCACTATTTTATGGTTTATATTGTATTTAATTGAGTGGTTTCATCAAGCTTTTCACCCACTTATTCATAGGATTTGCATGACTTTACAATTCCTTCCTAGTTTAGTTCTATGATTGAAAATATGCTTCTTTGGTCTTAATTTAGCTAATCGTAATCCTCTCTTATTACCGTTCGATGCCTTGATCTGTATGTTAAGTGTTTCAGGCTTCATAGGGCAGGAATGACTTAGAGAATGAAGAGGAAGCGTGCAAAAATGGAAGGAACACAAGGAATTGAGGAGATGACCAGCGAGAAGTCACGCGGTCGCATGGCTCACCCGACCACGCGAAATGGAAGAAATCAGAGTGACGCATTCGCGTGCCTGACGCGACCGCGCGGATTGGAAGCTGCATGAACGACGCGAATGCGTGGATGACGCGCACGCGTGGTACGAAAAACGCTGAGTGACGCGATCACGTCGACGACGCGGACGCATGACGTGCATGATCTGCAGAATTACAAAAGTCGCTGGCAGAGATTCTGGGCCGCATTTCAACCCAGTTGTCGGCCCAGAAACACAAATTAATGTCAGGGAACATGCAGAGACTCCGGATGACTAGAGATTCACTCATTACTCACAATTTTATGTTTTAGATGTAGTTTTTAGAGAGAGAGGTTCTCTCCTCTCTCTTAGGATTTAGGATTAGGACTCCTCTTAAAGGATTTAGGATTTCGACTCTTCATCAGGTTCAATATTCCTTTTACTTTATATTTCTCTTTTACTTTCAGATACTTTAATGCTTGTATTACTTATGTTGCCTATTTGGCTTATGCACTTTTCATGTTAGGATTTTCTTAATTAATATAATTTGAGGTATTTCAGACTTATGATTGTTTTCTCTAATTTATGTTATTGATGCTTGGGCTCTATCCAAATTATTTTCATTCAATTAGATTTTATTCCCTTTTGGCTTTGGTTGATTAATTGGTAACTCTAGAGTTGTCAAACTCAGCAGTGGTTGAAATTGGCAGATTCTAATTGATCTAGATCGCTCTAAAGCTAGTCTTCCCACAGGGATTGACTAGAACTTGAGGATCAAACTAATTAGTCTACTTGACTTTCCTTTGCTTTAGTAAAGGTTAACTAAGTGGGATTAAAACCCAATTCTCATCACACCTGATAAGGATAACTAGGATAGGACTTCCAATTTCTCATATCTTGCCAAGAGTTTATTTTACAGTTATTTATTTATTTTACCTGTCAATTAACATACTTTTTCCTTACTTTCAAAACCCCCAATTTACAAGACTCATAACCAATAATAAGAACATACCTCCCTACAATTCCTTGAGAAGATGACCCGAGGTTTGAATACTTCGGTTATCAATTTATTTAAGGCTTTGTTACTTGTGACAACCAAAATGTTTGTACGAAGGGATTTTCTGTTGGTTTAGAATCTATACTCACAACGCAACTATATTTTTACAAAATTCTTTACTATATTTTTACAACGCAACTATATTTGGTTTGAGTAATTGGGTGTTGTATATTTTAGTGAAAATGTGCAAAATAATAGTTGAGCACATATTATTGCATTCAAAACTTTAATCATATGCATTGAGAAGAATAAAAGAAAAATAAAAAAAAAAAGAAAAAAAAGTGAAAAAAGAAAAGAAAAAAAAAGCAAATAATAAAAGGGGACAAAATGTCCCAAAGTAAGTGTTGGTATCAATGCATATGTACTGAACTCAAATTTAGGATGCATGAATATGTGGGAAACACAGTTAATGGGTAGTTATTGATTTTCTATTACATGGATTGTCCTAAGTTAGGTGGAAAATTTATGTTAATTAAGGATTCAGATTTTTGTCCACTTGGCCAAATACAATCCTACCTTGACCCTAACCCCATTACAACCCTTAAAAGACCTCTTGATTTGTGTATTGGAGCATTAAATTTTTGTTGATTGTTAGATGAAGACCAATAAGGGTTCAGTGCTTAATTCTATGTTCCCTGCTTTCATGAGCTATCTTCTTCTTGCAAGTTATTTGTATTGTATTTTGTGATTTGAATTAGTGAAATCCAATTCATATTTATTCTTGAAGGATTTATTTACTTTTTCACCAAGTAGGTAGAATCATTTTAGCATGTAGTTACATTCACATTCATAGGTTGCATTGCATGAGTCTTGCTTTTCCCTACTCATTTATTTTGTCTCCTTGAGCTTAGCATGAAGACATGCTAATGATTAAGTGTAGGGGGGTTGATAAACCACTATTTTATGGTTTATATTGTATTTGATTGAGTGGTTTTATCAAGCTTTTCACCCACTTATTCATAGGATTTGCATGACTTTACAATTCCTTCATAGTTTAGTTCTATGATTGAAAACATCCTTCTTTGGTCTTAATTTAGCTAATCTTAATCCTCTCTTATTACCATTCCATGCCTTGATCTGTGTGTTAAGTGTTTCAGGCTTTATAGGGCAGCAATGGCTTAGAGAATGAAGAGGAAGCGTGGTACAAAAAACGCTGACTGACGCGATCGCGTGGACGACACGGACGCGTGACGTGCACGATCTGCAGAATTACAAAAGTCGCTGGTAGAGATTCTGGGCCGCATTTCAACCCAGTTGTCGGCCCAGAAACACAGATTAAAGTCAGGGAACATGCAGAGACTCAGGATGTCTGGATAATTCACTCATAACACACTTTTCATAATTTTAGATGTAGTTTTTAGAGAGAGAGGTTCTCTCCTCTCTCTTAGGATTTCTATTAGGATTAGGATTGTTTCTTCATACCAGGTTCAATAATTTATGTTTCTCTTCTATTTTTGTTTACTCTGAAGCTTTTATTTGTGTTTGATTTATGTAGCCCAATTGGCTTATGAACTTTTCCATGTTAGAATTGACATCTCCATGTAATTTGAGGTATTCCAGATATTTATGATTTTAATTTAGTTTTCTATATTCTTGGCTCTGGTTGATTAATTGGTGACTCTTGAGTTATTAAACTCATCGTGATTGATAATTGCTATTTTTGCTAATTGAATTGAATTCCAATAACTCTAGTCCTTTCTTAGGAATTGACTAGGACCTGAGGATCAGACTAATTAGTCCACTTGACTTTCCTTTGCTTTAGTAAAGGTTAACTAAGTGGGATTAAAACTAAATTCTCATCATCATTGATAAGGATAACTAGGATAGGACTTCTAATTTCTCATATCTTGCCAAGAGTTTATTTTACAGTTATTTATTTATTTTACCTGTCGATTAGCATACTTCTTCCTTACTTTCAAAACCCCCAATTTACAAGACTCATAACCAATAATAAGAATATACCTCCCTGCAATTCCTTGAGAAGACGACCCGAGGTTTGAATACTTCGATTATCAATTTATTTAGGGGTTTATTACTTGTGACAACCAAATGTTTGTACGAAGGGATTTTCTGTTGGTTTAGAATCTATACTTACAACGCGACTATATTTTTATAAAATTCTTTACTAGCAAAAATCCTAACGTCAAAATGGCGCCTCCGACCACCAAGACCACCCCCGACCACCCAGACCCGCCGCGATACCCAACCCTCTCTTCTTTCCTCCTTCTTCTCCCCCTCTCTCACTCTCCTCCACTACCGACCTTCCACCGCAGCCTACCTCTGACGGCCATTGCCCCACCGCCACACCGCTGTGCTTCACCCAGCGCTGCCGCGTCATCACCCATCTGCCCTCATCTCTGTTTCATCTCATTGCCCTTTCCGCACCAGGTTCTGCCATATGGAAATTTCACCCTTACAACTCTTTAGTTCGTTTTTCAATTTTTGTTCCGCATAGGCTAGATAGAGATGCATGTTGGTAGTGGATTCTAGGTGGTTAGGTAGCTAGGATATGGTTAGTGGATTTAGGCCTGATAATTGCACCGTTCTTGTTACCTGTTTATCTGTTCTGCAATTTTATTCTGGCTGTGTTATTCATACTGTTCATCTGCTATGTTCATGCTGCTAGACTATTCTTTACTATTCCTACTATTTGTGACTGTTTGCAGCATTTGTTAATCTCATATGACCTGGTTTTCTTGATATTCATTTTCTGGGAACGTCCAATTTTAGCCGGAATGCTGCCCAATTTTCTGCAAATCACTTTTCCTTCTACATTCAAGTATTGGTTTTGAAAATTCTCATTTTTGAACTGCTCCACGAATACCAAACCTATTCTTGAATGCACGGGCCCGCATTTTTCTTATTTTTGATTTCCTGGTCAATAATTTGAATTCTTAATGATGTGATTTTACTTTTTACTACTCCTATATCTATATGAATCATCATCAATACCCTGTTATTCCTGCTTAAATATGAGTTGACTGTTGCTCAAAATTGTGACATTCTTGTTACTTAGAAACCAATCTTCATGCCACTTACTCTGACTTCCTTTTTACTAACTCACTGATTTTTAACTTTCTAACTTCCCGCTTTACTTTTTCACTACTTCTTTCAATTAATTTCACTCACGGCATGTTTATTGTTTTTCTATTTAACAAGCTTTCCACTTCTAACATATTTTAGAATGTGATTTCTCATCTTAGCTTTTCACCTCCAAAATATACATTTACTTCACTCATTTCATTTTTCTACTGCTCCTTTGCCACTTACTGCCTATCTTGTTATTTGCCTACTTGTTCTCCTGCTTTTACTCCTTAATTACATCTTGGAAATTCTATTTTTCAAAATGTTTGACTCTCAAGGTAGGGGAAAGGGCAAAGTCACCACTGGCAAACGAAAAAGAGGTGAATCCTCTGGTTCCATCCTTGGCATCTTACATGATGATTCCTGCGGGAGAAGAACTTTACCCCACAGGAAAAGGCTGATCAGTTGGTACCTTCAGCTGACCCAGTAAAATTTGCAAACAAATACTATGAGCTGAAATACCCAACCTTTGCCACCACCAAGAACCTACACTTGGAAAGGACCCTCAGAATTCCAGAAGAACTCCATCAGTACACCTCAGTTCAGATCAAACAAAGAGGCTGATTCTTCCTGGAGAGGAACCTAACTGAGGTCAACTCATCTTGGGTTAGAGAATTCTACAGTAACTACTTTCTATCCTCCCTGGATGTAGTATAGCTCAGAGGCAAACAGATTCTGGTTAGTGAGGAAGCAATTGAAGAAATCCTCCATCTTCCACCCAAATCAGATCAGCTAGATGGTTACCAGAAAGCTGAGAAAGATATGAGATTCATGAGGTTTGATTGGGATGTAGTAAAGAAGGACATCACTCTTGATCCTACTGTTCCTTGGGTTATGGGAACAAGCACATTGGTACCAAAGGGAATCAGGCTTATATATCTAAATGATGAGGCTCGACTATGGCAACAGATTCTGAGCAACTATGTAATGTCGAGCACTCATGAGACGGAGGTGCCAGCTGCTATGATTACCCTCATCTGGTGTGTGATGACGGGTAAGGACCTTTATCTACCTTGCTTCATCCGGCATTACATGGCCAGGGTCCATGTTAGAGGCACCCTCTCTTTTCCTTACCTGATTACTCAGTTGGGTTGCTGAGCTGAGATACCTTGGGAGGCTGTTGATGAGCGGATATTTTATACGCTTTTTGGGGGTAATTTCATGTAGATTTTAGTATGTTTTAATTAGTTTTTAGTAGAATATTATTAGTTTTTAGGCAAAAATCATATTTCTGGACTTTACTATGAGTTTGTGTGTTTTTCTATGATTTCAGGTATTTTCTGGCTGAAATTGAGGGAGCTGAGCAAAAATCTGAGTTAGGCTGAAAAAGGACTGCTGATGCTATTGGATCCTGACCTCCCTACACTCGGAATGGATTTTTTGGAGCTACAGGAGTTCAATTGACGCGCTCTTAATTGGGTTGGAAAGTAGACATCCAGGGCTTTCTAGCAATATATAATAGTCCATACTTTGTGCGAAGATAGACGACGTAAACTGGCATTCAACGCCAGTTTCATGCTGCTGTCCGGCGTCCAGTGCCAGAAACAGGTTACAAGTTGGAGTTCAGCGCCCAAAACACGTCACAACCTGGTGTTCAACTCCAAAAACAGCCCAAGCACGTGAGAAGCTTTAGTCTCAGCCCCAGCACACACCAAGTGGGCCCCAGAAGTGGATTTCTGCACCAATTATCTTAGTTTACTCATATTCTGTAAACCTAGGTTACTAGTTTACTATTTAAACAACTTTTAGAGATTTATTTTGTATCTCATGACATTTTCAGATCTGAACTACATACTCTTTGACGGCATGAGTCTCTAAACTCCATTGTTGGGGGTGAGGAGCTCTGCAGCGTCTTGATGAATTAATGCAATTGTTTCTGTTTCTCCTTTCAAACATGCGTGTTCCTATCTAAGATATTCATTCGTGCTTAATTATGGAGAATGTGATGATCCGTGACACTAATCACCTTCCTCAATCCATGAACGTGTGCCTGACAAACACCTCCGTTCTACATCAGATTGAATGAGTATCTCTTAGCTTCCTTAATCAGAATCTTCGTGGTATAAGCTAGAACTGATGGCGGCCACTCTTGAGAATCCGGAAAGTCTAAACTTTGTCTGTGGTATTCTGAGTAGGATTCAAGGATTGAATGGCTGTGACGAGCTTCAAACTCATGATTGCTGGGCATGATGACAAACGCAAAAGGATCAATGGATCCTATTCCAACATGATCGAGAACCAACAGCTGATTAGCCGTGCTGTGACAGAGCATCTGGACTGTTTTCACTGAGAGGATGGAAGGTAGCCACTGACAATGGTGATTCCCTACATACAGCTTGCCATGGAAGGAGCCTTGCATTTATGAAAGTGAGTAAGCATTATGTTGCAGGGATTCAGAGGACAAAGCATCTCCAAAAACCCCAACATATTCTCCATTACTGCACAACAAGTAACTATTTCACACTCTTTTGTTTTTCTAATAATTCCAACTAATAATTTTAATTAATATCCTGACTAAGAATAATAAAATAAACATAGCTTGCTTCAAACCAATAATCTCCGTGGGATCGATCCTTACTCACGTAAGGTATTACTTGGACGACCCAGTGCACTTACTGGTTAGTGGTACGAAGCTGTGTTAAATAGTCCATTAATATTGGCATACACAATTTCGTCCACCAAGTTTTTGGCACCGTTGCCGGGGATTATTCGAGTTTGAACAACTAAAGGTTTATTTTGTTGCTTAGATTAGGAATAATTTATTTTTGTTGTTATAGAGTCATTAAATTCTGAGTCCTTTATTCCCTTTTCAAAAATTTTTTTAAAAAATATATTATTTTTCTTTATCAATTTCTAATTTTTGTAAGTTTAGTGTCTTGTTCTAAGTTTGGTGTCAATTGCTTTTTTTTTCCTTGTCTTTTAATTTTTCGAATTGCATGTTCTTGTTCTTCCTTGATCTTCAAGTTGTTCTTGTTTATTTTTCTTGTTTGATCTTTAATTTTTCTTGTTCTGTGTCTTTTCTTGTTTCACTTGTGTTCTTTTTAAAGCATTAGTCTTCCAAAAGAATATACCTATTTAGAACAAGTGTTACATTTACTCCCAATTGGCTAGAGCGTTGGTCTATGTTCTTGGCAACTGGGCATCTTCTTTGTAAAATCTTTTTTCAAAAATAATTTTTCTTGATTTAATCTTGTGCCAAACTTTAAGTTTGGTGTTTTCTTGTTAATTTTAATATAATTTTCGAAAATTTTTTTAAAGTTTTCTAAGAATTTTAAGTTTGGTGTTCTTTCTTTTGTTCTTGGTGTTCTTGTGAATCTTCAAGGTGTTCTTGAGTCTTTCTTGTGTTTTGATCTTAAAATTTTTAAGTTTGGTGTTCCTTGGTGTTTTTCCTCCAAAATTTTCGAAAATAAGGAGCATTAGATCTAAAAATTTTAAGTCTTGTGTCTTTTATGTGTTTTTCTCTTTCATCATAAAATTCAAAATTCAAAAAAATATCTTTTCTAACTAATTTTAAACTATATTTTTGAAATTTTTTTATAAAAATTCATATTTCAATTTCAAAATTTTTCAATTCTTATCTTTTTAAGTTTAAAAAAAAAAGATATTTTTAATATATATTTTATTATCTTTTTCAAAAATATCCTAACCACTTTCTCTTTTTCCTCAAATTTTTCGAAAATCTTCATAAACTTTTTCAAATTTTTATAAATTTTAATTTTTAATTTTCTTTCTTTATTTATTTTATTTTTATTTCGGTTTTTGTTTTATTTTATTATTTCGAAAATTATTCTTATAATAAAATAGACAATATCAACATCCATACTATCTCCCTTGCTCCATCATGGAACTAAGTGGAAATGAACAGTCCAGGAGGACTCTGGGGTCATATGCTAACCCCACTACTGCTTCATATGGGAGTAGTATCTGTATACCCTCCATTGGAGTTAGTAGCTTTGAGTTGAATCCTCAGCTCATTATCATGGTGCAGCAAAGCTGCCAGTATTCTGGTCTTCCACATGAAGAACCTATAGAGTTTCTGGCACAATTTTTACAAATTGCTGACACAGTACATGATAAAGAAGTAGATCAGGATGTCTACAGATTATTACTGTTTCCATTTGCTGTAAAAGATCAAGCTAAGAGGTGGTTAAATAACCAACCTAAGAACAGCATAAAGACATGGAAACAGCTGTCAGAAAAATTCCTGAATCACTATTTTTCTCCAAAACGGATGACACAGCTAAGGCTGAGCATCCAAGGCTTCAAACAAGGAGATAATGAATCTCTTTATGATGCTTGGGAGAGATACAGAGAGATGCTGAGAAAATGCCCCTCTGAAATGTTTTCAGAGTGGGTGCAATTAGACATCTTCTACTATGGGCTTACAGAAAAAGCTCAGATTTCTCTAGATCACTCAGCTGGTGGATCTATACATATGAGAAAAACAATTAAAGAAGCTCAAGAGCTTATTGATACAGTTGCCAGAAATCAGCATTTGTACCTAAGCAGTGAATCTTCCATGAAAGAAGAAGCTAAAACAGTAATTGCTGAACCTAGTCCTGTAGATCAGGCTAATGAATTCAATCAGCAGCTGGATTTTTTGACTCAGCAGCTAGCCGAATTCAAGGAAATATTACAAGAAACAAGAATGGCTAACAGAAATATGGAAGTACAGTTAAAGCAAACAGAAAAGCAACTGTCAAAACAGATAACAGAAGAATGCCAAGCAGTTCAATTAAGAAGTGGGAAAACATTAAATACCTCACTTCAAAGCAGCAGGAAGCCAAGAAATGAACAAATGACTACTCAAAATCCCTCTGAGAACAATCAGAGCCCAGAGAGGAATAATGCTGGCGCTGAACGCCCAAACCATGCTCATTCCTGGCGTTCAACGCCAGAAACAAGCAAGGATTTGGCGTTGAACGCCCAAATGGAGCATAGTTCTGGCGTTTAGACGCCAGAAACAGGCAAGGAGCTGGCGTCTAACGCCACTCCAGCTTCCACCCCTGGCATTCAAATACCAGTGGGGGATCAGACACATACAAGTGCTGATAACAACCCTTCTAAAAAGGCTTCCCAACTCACTTCTACAGGTAATAAACCTGCAGCAACTAAGGTTGAGGAATACAAAGCCAAAATGCCTTATCCTCAAAAACTCCGCCAAGCGGAACAGGATAAGCAATTTGCCTTGCAGACTATCTCAGGACTCTTGAAATAAAGATTCCGTTTGCAGAAGCACTTGAGCAAATACCCTCTTATGCCAAGTTCATGAAAGAGATCCTAAGTCATAAGAAGGATTGGAGGGAAACTGAAAAAGTTTACCTCACTGAAGAATGCAGTGCAGTCATTCTGAAAAGCTTACCTGAGAAGCTTAAAGATCCCGGGAGCTTTATGATACCATGCACATTAGAGGGTAATTGTACCAAGCAAGCTCTATGTGATCTTGGAGCAAGTATCAACCTAATACCTGCATCTATTATCACAAAGCTTGGTTTGACTGAAGAAGTCAAACCAACCCGGATATGTCTTCAACTTGCTGATGGCTCCATTAAATACCCATCAGGCGTGATTGAAGATATGATTGTCAAGGTTGGGCCATTTGCCTTTCTCACTGACTTTGTGGTGCTGGAAATGGAGGAGCACAAGAGTGCAACTCTCATTCTAGGAAGACCTTTCCTAGCAACTGGCCGAACCCTCATTGACGTCCAAAAAGGGGAAGTAACCCTGAGAGTCAATGAGGAGGAGTTCAAGTTGAATGTTGTCAAAGCTATGCAACATCCAGACACTCCAAATGACTGCATGAGTGTTGATATCATTGACTCTCTGATAAGAGAGGTCAATATGGCTGAGTCTCGAATTAGAGCTAGAGGACATCTTTAAAGATGTTCAGCCTGATTTAGAGGAATCAGAGAGAATAATAGAACCTCTGAAATTCCCTCAGGAAGAGGAGAAACCTCCCAAACCCGAGCTCAAACCATTACCACCATCCCTGAAATATGCATTTCTGGGAGAAGGTGATACCTTTCCTGTAATCATAAGCTCTACCTTAGAGCCACAGGAAGAGGAAGCACTAATTCAAGTGCTAAGGACACACAAGACAGCTCTTGGGTGGTCCATCAGTGATCTCAAGGGCATTAGCCCGGCCAGATGCATGCACAAGATCTTACTGGAGGGTGACGCCAAGCCAGTGGTTCAACCACAAAGGCGGCTGAATCCAGCCATGAAGGAGGTGGTGCAGAAAGAGGTCACTAAGTTACTAGAGGCTGAGATTATTTTTCCTATTTCTGATAGCCCCTGGGTAAGCCCTGTCCAAGTCGTCCCTAAGAAAGGTGGCATGACAGTGGTTCATAATGAAAAAAATGAACTGGTTCCTACAAGAACAGTTACAGGGTGGCGTATGTGTATTGATTATAGAAAGCTCAATACAGCCACCAGAAAGGATCATTTTCCTTTACCATTCATAGAACAGATGCTAGAAAGACTAGCAGGTCATGAATACTACTGCTTCCTGGATGGATATTCAGGTTATAACCAAATTGCAGTAGATCCCTAGGATCAAGAGAAAACGGCATTCACATGTCCATCTGGAGTATTTGCATATAGAAGGATGCCATTTGGCCTGTGCAATGCACCTGCAACCTTTCAAAAGTGCATGCTCTCAATTTTCTCGGATATGGTGGAAAATTTCTGGAAGTCTTCATGGATGACTTTTCAGTATTTGGAGACTCATTCAGCTCCTGTCTTGACCATCTAGCACTTGTTCTAAAGAGATGCCAAGAGACCAACCTAGTTTTAAACTGGGAGAAATGTCACTTTATGGTGACTGAAGGAATTGTCCTTGGGCACAAAATCTCGAACAAAGGAATAGAGGTAGATCAAGCTAAGGTAGAGGTAATTGAAAAATTACCACCACCAGCCAATGTTAAGGCAATCAGAAGCTTTCTGGGGCATGCAGGATTCTATAGGAGGTTTATAAAGGATTTTTCAAAAATCGCCAAACCTCTAAGTAATTTGCTAGCTGCTGACACGCCATTTATCTTTGATAAGGAATGTCTGCGGGCGTTTGAGACTCTGAAAGCTAAGCTGGTCACAGCACCAGTCATCTCTGCACCAAACTGGACATTACCATTTGAATTAATGTGTGATGCCAGTGACCATGCCATTGGTGCAGTGTTGGGACAGAGACATGACAAGCTTCTGCATGTCATTTACTATGGCAGTCGTGTTCTAAATGACGCACGAAAGAATTACACAACCACAGAAAAAGAGCTGCTTGCAGTGATTTACGCCATTGACAAGTTTAGATCCTATTTAGTAGGATCAAAAGTGATTGTGTACACTGACCATGCTGCTCTTAAATATCTACTCACAAAGCAGGATTCAAAACCCAGACTCATAAGATGGGTGTTGCTTCTGCAAGAGTTTGATATAGAAATAAGAGACAGAGAATCAGGTAGCAGATCACCTGTCCCGAATAGAACCAGTAGAAGGGGCGTCCCTCCCTCTTACTGAGATATCTGAAACCTTTCTGGATGAGCAACTCTTTGCCATCCAGGAAGTGCCATGGTTTGCAGACATTGCAAACTACAAGGCAGTAAGGTTCATACCCAAAGAGTACAGTAGGCAGCAATCAAAAAAGCTGATCACGGATGCAAATTACTATCTTTGGGATGAGCCGTATCTCTTTAAGAGATGTGCAGACGGAGTAATCCGTAGATGTGTGCCTAAAGAAGAAGCGCAGAAGATCCTATGGCACTGCCATGGATCACAGTATTGAGGACATTTTGGAAGTGAGCGAACAGCCACAAGAGTCTTCCAATGTGGCTTCTACTGGCCTACTCTCTATAAAGACTCCCGAGTGTTTGTACTTAATTGTGACAGTTGCCAAAGATCTGGTAATCTGCTTCACAGTTATGCTATGCCTTAACAAGGGATCTTAGAGATTGAGTTGTTTGATGTATGGGGTATTGACTTCATGGTACCTTTCCCACCATCATACTCAAACACTTATATTCTGGTGGCAGTGGATTATGTATCCAAATGGGTGGAAGCTATTGTTACACCCACTAATGACACTAAGACAGTGTTAAAATTCCTCCAGAAACACATCTTCAGCAGATTTGGCACCCCTAGAGTACTAATCAGTGATGGGGGCACTCATTTCTGTAATAAACAGCTCTGTTCTGCTTCGGTTCGTTATGGAGTTAGCCACAGGGTGGCCACTCCATATCACCCACAGACTAATGGGCAAGCTGAAGTCTCAAATAGAAAACTCAAAAGAATCCTGGAACGGACTGTAATTAACCGTAGAAGGGATTGGGCAAGAAGCTTGGATGATGCTCTGTGGGCATACAGAACAGCATTCAAGACCCATATAGGGACCTCTCCATACCAGCTTGTGTATGGAAAGGCATGTCACTTGCCAGTGGAACTGGAACATAAGGCCTACTGGGTAACCAGATTCCTGAACCTTGATGCCAAGTTAGCTGGAGAAAAATGATTGCTCCAGTTAAATGAGCTAGAGAAATTTAGACTCAATGCTTTCGAGAATGCAAAAATTTACAAAGAAAAAGCAAAAAGATGGCATGATAAGAAGCTGTCATCCAGAGTCTTTAAGCCGGGGCAGAAAGTTTTGCTATTTAATTCTAGGCTCAAATTATTCCCAGGGAAATTAAAATCCCGGTGGAAAGGTCCATATGTGATTACAAGTGTATCACCATATGGATACGTAGAGCTTCAGGATAATGACTCTAACAAAAAGTTCATCGTTAATGGACAAAGAGTTAAACATTATCTTGAAAGCAATTTTGAGCAAGAATGCTCAAAACTGAGACTTGATTAGAGCTCAATAATAGTTCAGCTAAGGACAATAAAGAAGCGCTTGCTGGGAGGCAACCCAGCCATTTACAAAATTTAATTTTATTTATTTTTGTTAATTAATTAATCTTTACAGGTATATGTCAAAGTATCTTCAAAAGGTAAAATAGCAATTGATTGAATTCACAGAGTTACAGGGGAATTTGGAAGCTCACTGGCGTGAAAAAGCCAGTAAGAAACATTTTGGGTGTTGAACGCCCAAAAGAAGCATCCACTGGGCGTTCAACGCCAGTAAGGATAGCCATCTGGGCGTTGAACGTCAGAAAGGAGCATCTTCTGGGCGTTAAACGCCAGAAAGAAGCTCCTTCTGGGCGTTTAATGCCAGAATTACAGCATCCTGGATGTTTAGAAAAACGCCCAGTGACAAAGGACTTCCTGGCATTCAACGCCAGAAAGAAGCAACAGCTGGGCGTTGAACGCCCAGGAGAAGCAGCAATTGGGCGTTAAACGCCCAAAACAAGCAGCATTTGGGCATTTAACGCCAGAATGGTGGGGAGGAGGTAAAATTCGTTTTTCTTCACAAATTTTCTAATTTTTATGTTTCAATTCATGATTTATTGCATAAACATGTTTCAAAATATCATCCTTCAATTCCAAAAGTTTTTCCTAATTTCTAAAAACCCTAATTTCTAAAATCCCTTTTTCAAAAATATCAAATGTATCTTAATTCATAAACACAAATCTTTTTCCAATCCAAATCTTTTTCAAATCTTTTTCAACTCATCATATCTTTTGGATTTCGAAATTGCCTCTCCCTCTATTCCTCTCCTATCCTTTGTTTTGCTTGAGGACAAGCAAACCTCTAAGTTTGGTGTTGGATTTGCCATGATCACTGAGCTAAAACTCATCAAAATCATGGCACCTAAGGGAACAGGAAGAGCAAGGATGTGACTTGAAGGAACTGAAGCGTCAGAAATTATCTCTTGAAGGATCAAGCATCCCACAGACTAGAGGAACCCCCACTTCCCAAAATAAAGGTTGTTGAGTCCTAATCTTTGCCTTAACTCTGTGATAACTGTTCTTATTATGAATTTACCTTAGAAGTTATATATTAGTAGTAGTAATCAGTATCTCTATTTTGATTTTATCTCCAATTAAGCTATAATTTATTTTTCTCATTATCATCAAACATGAATAAAATAGTAGATTTTTAGAATAAAGAGGCAATATTTTTTCGAGTTCTTAATAAGGAAAATTCTAATTATTTATATGCGGTGGCAATACTTTTTGTCTTCTGAATGAATGCCTAAACAGTGTATATTTTTGATATTGAATTTTATGAATGTTAAAATTGTTGGCTCCTGAAAGAATGATGAACAAGAGAATTGTTATTGATGATCTGAAAAAATCATGAAAGTGATTCTTGAAGCAAGAAAAAGCAGTGAAAAAACAAGCTTGCGAAAAAAAAGAAAGAAGAAAAGTGGAAAAAAAAAATAGAAAGAAAAAGAAAAAGCAAGCAGAAAAAGCCAATAGCCCTTAAAACCAAAAGGCAAGGGTAAAAAAAGGATCCAAGGCTTTGAGCATCAATGGATAGGAGGGCCCAAGGAAATAAAATCCAGGCCTAAGCGGCTAAATCAAGCTGTCCCTAACCATGTGCTTGTGTCATGAAGGTCCAAGTGAAAAGCTTGAGACTGAGTGGTTAAAGTCGTGATCCAAAGCAAAAAGAGTGTGCTTAAGAGCTCTGGACACCTCTAACTGGGGACTCTAGCAAAGCTGAGTCACAATCTGAAAAGGGTTCACCCAGTCATGTGTCTGTGGCATTTGTGTATCCGGTGGTAATACTGGAAAACAAAGTGCTTAGGGCCACGACCAAGACTCATAAAAGTAGCTGTGTTCAAGAATCAACATACTTAACTAGGAAAATCAATAATACTATCTGAGATTCTGAGTTCCTATGGATGCCAATCATTCTGAATTTCAAAGGATAAAGTGAGATGCCAAAACTGTTTGGAAGCAAAAAGCTACTAGCCCCGCTCATCTAATTAGAATCTGAGCTTCACTTAAAACTCTGAGATATTATTGCTTCTTGATTTCTTTTTATCCTCTTTTATTCATCTAGTTGCTTGGGGACAAGCAACAGTTTAAGTTTGGTGTTGTGATGAGCGGATATTTTATACGCTTTTTGGGGGTAATTTCATGTAGATTTTAGTATGTTTTAATTAGTTTTTAGTAGAATATTATTAGTTTTTAGGCAAAAATCATATTTCTGGACTTTACTATGAGTTTGTGTGTTTTTCTGTGATTTCAGGTATTTTCTGGCTGAAATTGAGGGAGCTGAGCAAAAATATGAGTTAGGCTGAAAAAGGACTGCTGATGCTGTTGGATCCTGACCTCCCTGCACTCGGAATGGATTTTTTGGAGCTACAAGAGTCCAATTGACGCGCTCTCAATTGGGTTGGAAAGTAGACATCCAGGGATTTCCAGCAATATATAATAGTCCATAATTTGCGCGAAGATAGACGATGTAAACTGGCATTCAACGCCAGTTTCATGCTGCTGTCTGGCGTCCAGCGCCAGAAACAGGTTACAAGTTGGAGTTCAGCGCCCAAAACACGTCACAACCTGGCGTTCAACTCCAGAAACAGCCGAAGCACGTGAGAAGCTTTAGTCTCAGCCCCAGCACACACCAAGTGGGCCCCAGAAGTGGATTTCTGCACCAATTATCTTAGTTTACTCATATTCTGTAAACCTAGGTTACTAGTTTACTATTTAAACAACTTTTAGAGATTTATTTTGTATCTCATGATATTTTCAGATCTGAACTACATACTCTTTGACGGCATGAGTCTCTAAACTCCATTGTTGGGGGTGAGGAGCTCTGCAGCGTCTCGATGAATTAATGCAATTGTTTCTGTTTCTCCTTTCAAACATGCGTGTTCCTATCTAAGATATTCATTCGCGCTTAATTATGGAGAAGGTGATGATCCGTGACACTCATCACCTTCCTCAATCCATGAATGTGTGCCTAACAAACACCTCCATTATACATTAGATTGAATGAGTATCTCTTAGCTTCCTTAATCAGAATCTTCGTGGTATAAGCTAGAACTGATGGCGGCCACTCTTGAGGATCCAGAAAGTCTAAACCTTGTCTGTGGTATTCCGAGTAGGATTCAAGGATTGAATGGCTATGACGAGCTTCAAACTCGCGATTGCTGGGCGTGATGACAAACGCAAAAGGATCAATGGATCCTATTCCAACATGATCGAGAACCAACAGCTGATTAGCCGTGCTGTGACAGAGCATCTGGACCGTTTTCACTGAGAGGATGGGAGGTAGCCACTGACAATGGTGATTCCCTACATACAGCTTGCCATGGAAGGAGCCTTGCATTTATGAAAGTGAGTAAGCATTATGTTGCAGGGATTCAGAGGACAAAGCATCTCCAAAAACCCCAACATATTCTCCATTACTACACAACAAGTAACTATTTCACACTCTTTTATTTTTCTAATAATTCCAACTAATAATTTTAATTAATATCCTGACTAAGAATAATAAAATAAACATAGCTTGCTTCAAACCAATAATCTCTGTGGGATCGACCCTTACTCACGTAAGGTATTACTTGGACGACCCAGTGCACTTGCTTGTTAGTGGTACGAAGCTGTGTTAAATAGTCCATTAATATTGGCATACACAATTTCGTGCACCAGCTGTTGATGAAATGCCCCCCACCACAGAGTGCCAAAAGATCGTCCCTCACAGTCGGAAATTCCTGGCTTTCGGCTACTGCCCTCTATTTTTCACTGACACTACTGAGGCAGCCGCCCCTTTAGCTACCCCTTCTGCTTCCACTGGCCCAGCACCACTGATAAACCACTATTTTATGGTTTATAATGTGTTTAATTATGTGGTTTTATCATGGTCTTTACCCACTTATTTATATAATTAGCATGCATTTATATTTCTTTCCTAAAATTATTACATGATTGAAAACATGCTTCTTTGGTCTTAATTTAGCTAATCTTAGTCCTCTCTTATTACCATTCGATGCCTTGATCTGTGTGTTAAGTTTTTCAGGCTTTATAGGACATGAATGAGTGAGAGATTGGGAAGGAAGCTTGCAAAAATGGAAGGAACACAAGAAATTGAGGAGATGACCAGCGAGAAGTGACGCGTACGCGTCAGCGACGCGACCGCGTTGCAGAAAGAAATTCGCAGTGACGCGGCCGCATGAGTGACGCGGACGCGCGGATTGGAAAAGCAGAAGCAACGCGGAGGCATGGACGACGCGCCCGCATGGAAAAGAAAAATGCCGAGTGACGTGTCCGCGTGACGTGCGCAATCTGCAGAATTACAAAAGTCACTGGCAAAGATTCTGGGCCGGATTTCAACCCAGTTTTTGGCCCAGAAATACAGATTAAAGTCAGGGAACATGCAGAGACTCAACAGGCTCTCACTACTCACAATTTTAGGTTTTAGATGTAGTTTTTAGAGAGAGAGGCTCTCTCCTCTCTCTTAGGATTTAGGATTAGGATTTTTAGAAATTAGGATTTATCTCATCTTCATATCAGGTTCAATATTTCTTTATTTTGACTTCTCTTCTACTTTGAGATACTTTAATGCTTTTATTTGTATTTGATTTATGTTGCCCAATTGGCTTATGAACTTTTCCATGTTAGATTTTAATGCTTTGAATGTATGTTATTTGAGGTATTCCAGATATTTATGATTTTAATTTAGCTTTCTACATTCTTGGCTTTGGTTAAGAAATCAGTAACTCTTGAGTTATCAAACTCAACGTGATCGATAATCGCTATCTTTGCCAATTAGCTTGAACTTCTATAATCCCAATCTTTTTCTAGGAATTAACTACGTTTTGAAGATCAAACTAATTAGCCACTTGACCTTCCTTTGCAACAGCAGAGGTTAACTAAGTGGAGTTAAGATTCAATTTTCGTCATCATTGATAAGGATAACTAGGATAGGCCTTCCAATTTCTCATACCTTGCCAAGAGTTTGTTTTACAGTCATTTATTTATTTTACTTGTCATTTATTTTATTTGTTCCTCATTCTCAAAACCCCCAATTTACAAACTCATAACCAATAATAAGAGCATACCTCCCTGCAATTCCTTGAGAAGACAACCCGAGGTTTAAATACTTCAGTTATCAATTTATTTAGGGGTTTGTTACTTGTGACAACCAAAACGTTTGTAAGAAAGGTCGATTGTTTGGTTTAGTAACTATACTTACAACGAGAGTTTACTATAACTTCTAAACCATCAATCTTCAATTCTTCAACAACCCACTGCACTCCCACATGCTCCTGAGCCCATCTACCGTCTAGTGCACCGACTCTTTGATCGCCTATATCAGATGGAGCGCCATCACCATCAGCAGTTTGAGAGATCTGACCATCGCACCAGGCAACTTTTTGAGAGGTCTGAGCATCGCCACAAGCGACGCTATGAGCACCTCAAGCTGATGATCCGCTCTGGTGGTGACATTCCCTCTGAGCCCGACACGTCCTCCGACACATCTGAGGAGGAGGTGAGCGATCACGAGGAGGAGGCACCTACCCAGGCTGAGCAGGGAGGTCCCGGCCACACTACACCACATCATGAGGAGCACCACCAGCTACAGACCGCAGATCCGGAGGTTCTTCTACGGACAGAGCCGCCACTTCAGCAGTCCACTTCTCCGATCCTCACAGCGACTGCAGACCCTCAGCCTACCATCGAGACACCAGCAGCCCATCCTTCCAGAGATGACACTTCGTCACACCCTTCTTGACTGAGCATCGAGGACGATGCTATTCTTTAAGGGTGGGGAGGTCGCCATCTCTGGCATCTATTTATTTTGGTGAACCACTACATACTCTTATCTTATTTTGTCTATTTTCTGTATTTTTGCACATTTCTCTCTTTTGCTTTTATTGTACTTTTTACATTATGCACTTTGGGCTGTATATACATCTTGGATATTTTAGCTCGATTTGCACCTTAGTTTACTAGTTATATATTAAGTGGATTAATTAGTATAGTTTACCCTTTTTAGCATATGATAGTTGATTTGATTGAAAATAAAAAAGGAAGTAAGCTAGAGACCTTAACAGAATCAATCCACACCCCTTGTATATATAGCATTACATGTTAGTTAGTTAATAACATTTCATCAAGGAGGAACACTAAAACTTTAAAGCCATCCAATATATTTTACATTGAGTTGAATGGAAACTCTTGAATTTCTACTTGCATGACATACATAACTGATATATGATTTATGAGCTTGAGAACACACAGCCTGTGAGTTTTGAGCTTAATTGTATGGTTACATTCAGACAATAATTTTTATTCCTGTGTGCTTTGCCCTCCTTTTTTATTCTGGTGTTCTTTACTTTGCTTTAATCTATATATCTAATATAGAATATTGATACATACCAAGATAGGATTGAGGCCATGTTTGATTATTAACTCACTTATCCCAAATAAAGCCTACCTTTTATGCCATCCTTGTTAGCCCCCTTGAGCTTTTTAATCCCCTTCTGTTTTATAACCACATTACTAGCCTTAAGCAGAAAAACAAAATAAAAACCCCAAGTTGAATCCTTGGTTAGCTTAAGATAGAAATTGTGTATAATTTAAGTGTGGAGAATTTTATGGGAACATGGGATGATAGAAAAAGTAGGAAATTAAATTGAACAAGTTATGTAAAAATTTGGGAAGCATGCTCATGTGAAATCAAAATAATTAAATTACCATGTGCATAAAAAAAATGTCTCCAAACACAAAATAAAAAGAATCAATGCACATGGGACAAAGTTAAATTCAATGCATGAGTCTGTAATACAAAGTGAAAAAAAATTGGGCAAATAGGTTAAGAAACTTTTGATCTGTATAAAGTATGTATATGTTAGGTGAGATCTTAGACTAATCAAGGATTCACTTATTAGCTTACTTAGCCTTAGACATACACCCTTACCTCTATCTTGGCCCCATTACAACCTTAAAAAGACCTCATGATCTTTGTATGTCTGTATTCTATAATTGTTGATTTGTTAGATGAAGAACAAAGTTATAGGAAGCATGGATAAAAAGAAGAATAGAGTGATTAACCCAATAAACACTGAGTGACTAGAGAGTAAACACCAAATCCAGTGAGGTTCAATAGCTCATCACCATATATCTCTACATCTATTGTTAATTGTCTTGCAAGTTTGAAAAATATTTTATTTACCCATCTCAATTGTAAAAGTGCTTTAACATTATCTAAGGTTGGCTATGCATATATGATTCCTTGAGAATGTGAATTAATTTAACTACATGTAAAGCTTTATATATAGGTGAATAATAACTAGATTTGCATGACTCATTTAGGCAGTTGCATCTAGGATAGATTGCATTGCATGAGATTCCACCACTTTACCTTACTCTTTATCTTGGATTTAGCATGAGGACATGCTATTGTTTAAGTGTGGGGAGGTTGATAAACCCATATTTTATGATGTATATTGAGCTCAATTTAAGTGATTTATTCAACCCTTCACCTACTTATTCATGTAAATTGCATGGTTTCACTTTCCCTTCCTTATTATGTGATATATGAGAAAATATGTTCCTTATGCTTTAAAATAATCAAATTTAATTATCTTTTATATCCATTCGATGCCGTGATTTGTGTATTGAGTACTTTCAGGTTTTATAGGGCATGAATGATTTAAAGGATCAAAAGGAAACATACAAAAATGGAAGGAAAGCACAAATTGGAGTTTTGGAGTAACTGGCAGTGACGCGTCCGCATAGACGACGTGAACGCGTGGTTCGCACAAAAGAGAATCGATGCGAGTGCATGGATGAGGAGAACGTGTGACTTGCGAAATACAACTGACGCGGGCACATGACTGACGCGACCGCGTGGAAGAGCAACACTCTAGATGACGCGACCGCGTGACCCACGCGGATGCGTGACGTGCGCGATCTGCAGAATTTGCAGATCTCGTTTCCAGCTATTTTTGGGCCCTTTTGGCCCAGATCCAAATCTAAGAGGCACAGATTAGAAGTTATGAAGTGGGGGAATGCATTCATACAGAAGGTGATAATCAGATAGCGAATAATTTTTACTTATCATAGTTTAGATTCAGTTTTTAGGGAGAGAGGCTCTCTCCTCTCTCTTAGGATTTAGGATTAGGATTTCTATTAGGATTAGGATTGTTTCTTCATACCAGGTTCAATAATTTATGTTTCTCTTCTATTTTTGTCTACTCTGAAGCTTTTATTTGTATTTGATTTATGTTGCCCAATTGGCTTATGAATATTGTCCATGTTAGAATTGACATCTTCATTCAATATAATTTGAGGTATTTTTAGATCTATGATTTTTATCTAGCTTTTTATATTCTTGGCATTTAGTTGATTAATTGGTAACTCTTGAGTTGTCAAACTCATTGTCGACTGAAAATTAGAATTCTTCAAGAATTAACTCGAGTTCCAATAACTCTAGCCTTTTCCAAGGAAAGACTAGGACCTGAGGAACCAAACTTATTCCATCAACTTGACTTACCTTCATAGTTAGAGGTTAACTTAGCGGGAGAAAAATCCAATTCTCATCACAATTGATAAGGATAACTGGGATAGGACTTCCAGTTTTCATACCTTGCCAAGGGTTTTATTAGTTATTAATTTATTAATTCTTGCAATCTATTTCTCTTGCTTAAAACCTTTTTCAAACCCAAACACTGTTTTTTCATAACCAATAATAAATCATACTTCCCTGCAATTCCTTGAGAAGACGACCTGAGGTTTGAATACTTCGGTTTATAAATTTATTGGGTTTTGTTACTTGTGACAACCAAAACTTTTGTACGAAGGGATTTTCTGTTGGTTTAGAATCTATACTCACAACGCGACTATATTTTTACGAAATTCTTTACTAGCAAAAATCCTCTCTTGAAATATACTATAAAAAGTTTCTTGAAAAAGAAAATGTTACTTCAACCAAGTGGTAAAATATGCACGAAATCAAACAAATATGCAAATGCAACAATGAAAAACAAAAATTGGTGTTGAGAAGGGACTAACTAACCCGTGGAGATTGGTATCGACCTCCCCACACTTAAAGATTGCACCGTCCTCGGTGCATGCTAAGATGTATTAGTGGACGGGCTGCTCCAACTGATGCCTTTCGCTATAGATTGTGCAGATTGACTTGTTTGTCTCCCTATTTAGAAGCTTTCCCTTTCCCTTCCTCGGTGGCCATCCTGAAAGAAGAGGAAAAGAAGGAAAGTAACCCAGAAGTAAAGATAAGAACATAAATGAAATATGGGTGTTAATGCCAAATAATAAAGGTCTCAATTACATGGTAGCTACAACATACAAGGGAGAAAATAGTGGAAGCAAATGGCATATTGATGAGCGGATAATTTATACGCTTTTTGGCATTATTTTTAGTATGTTTTTAGTATGTTTTAGTTAGTTTTTATTATATTTTTATTAGTTTTTATTTAAAATTCACTTTTCTGGACTTTACTATGAGTTTGTGTATTTTTCTGTGATTTCAGGTATTTTCTGGCTGAAATTGAGAGACCTGAGCAAAAATCTGATTCAGAGGCTGAAAAGGATTGCAGATGCTGTTGGATTCTGACCTCCATGCACTCGAAGTGGATTTTCTGGAGCTACATAAGTACAATTGGCGCGCTCTCAATTGTGTTAGAAAGTAGACATCCTGGGCTTTCCAGCAATATATAATAGTCCATACTTTGTCCAATATTTGATGGCCCAAATCGGCGTTCCAAATCAGCTCAAGAATTCTGGCGTTTAACGCTGGAACTGGCACAAAAGCTGGAGTTAAACGCCCAAACTGGCACAAAAGCTGGCGTTTAACTCCAAGAAAAGTCTCTACACATGAAATCTTCAATGCTCAGCCCAAGCACACACCAAGTGGGCCCGGAAGTGGATTTTTACGTCATTTACTCATTTCTGTAAACCCTAGGCTACTAGTTCTCTATAAATAGGACCTTTTACTATTGTATTTTCATCTTGGTAGCTATCTTCGAGTAGTCTTATGCTATCTTAGATCATGGGGATGGCCTCACGGTCATGCCTAGACCTTGTTCTTATGTATTTTCAACGGTGGAGTTTCTACACACCATAGATTAAGGTGTGGAGCTCTGCTGTACCTCGTGTATTAATGCAATTACTATTGTTCTTCCATTCAATCCAGCTTATTCTTGTTCTAAGATATTCATTCGCACCCAAGAACATAATGAATGTGATGATTATGTGACACTCATCATCATTCTCACTTATGAACGCGTGCCTGACAACCATTTCCGTTCTACATGCAAACAAGGCTTGAATGTGTATCTCTTGGATTCCTTAATCAGAATCTTCGTGGTATAAGCTAGAATTGATGGCGGCATTCTTGAGAATCCGGAAAGTCTAAACCTTGTCTGTGGTATTCCGAGTAGGATTCAAGGATTGAATGACTGTGATGAGCTTCAAACTCGCGATTGTGGGGCCTTAGTGACAGACGCAAAAGAATCACTGGATTCTATTCCGACATGATCGAGAATCGACAGATGAATAGCCGTGCTGTGACATAGTGCGTTGAACATTTTCACTGAGAGGACGGGACTGTAGCCATTGACAACGGTGATGCCCAACATACAGCTTGCCATGGAAAGGAGTAAGAAGGATTGGATGAAGACAGTAGGAAAGTAGAGAGACGGAAGGGACAAAGCATCCCCATACGCTTATCTGAAATTCTCACCAATGAATTATATAAGTATCTCTATCTTTATTTTATGTTTTATTCATCTTTTAATTATCAATCCTCCATAACCATTTGAATCCGCCTGACTGAGATTTACAAGATGACCATAGCTTGCTTCATACCAACAATCTCCGTGGGATCGACCCTTACTCGCGTAAGGTTTAATACTTGGACGACCCAGTGCACTTGCTGGTTAGTTGTGCGAAGTTGTGATAAAGAGTTGGTATTGCAATTGAGCGTACCATGTTGATGGCGCCATTGATGATCACAATTTCGTGCACCAAGTTTTTGGCGCCGTTTCCGGGGATTGTTTGAGTTTGGACAACTGACGGTTCATCTTGTTGCTTAGATTGGGTATTTTTCTTCAAAATTTTTAAGAATGAATTCTAGAGTTTCAAGGTGATGTTCTTATCATCACAAAAGCTGATTGATTCTCATCAATTTAGCTGTTGAATGTAATGTCCTGCTGAAGCTTGGCTAGCCATGTCTAATTTCTTTAGACTAAAGCTTTAGACTAACATTGCATGATTCCTGGAATTCTTATTAAAAATTTTGAATCTCTTTATTTTCTCTTCCATATAATTTTCGAAAAAGCACAAAAAATTTTATAAAATCTTAAAATAAAAAATATTTTTATGTTTCTTGTTTGGTGTCAATTGCATGTCTTCATTCTTCTAATTTTCGAAAATTACATGCATTATGTTTTTCATTGATCTTCAAGTTGTTCTTGATGATTTCCTTGCTCTGATCTTTAAATTCTCTTGTCTTGAGTGTTTTGTTATTTCTCATATGCATTCTCAATTTGTTAGTGTCAATAGTATACAAACTTCTAAGTTTGGTGTCTTGCATGCATTGTTTATTTGATCTTAGTTCCATTTTGATTATTCCTCATCATTAAAAATTCAAAAAAAAATATTTTTATTTGTGTCTTTTCAAGTCAATAATACAGAGAATTGAAGATTCAGAACATGCAGCAGGGGAATTACACAGAAAAAGCTGGGCGTTCAAAACGCCCAGTGAAGAAGGAAAACTGGCATTTAAATGCCAGCCAGGGTACCTGTCTGGGCGTTTAACGCCCAAAAGGGTAGCATTTTCGGCGTTAAATGCCAGAATGGATACAATTCTGGGTGTTTAACGCCAGGATGATACAAGAAAGAAGATTTTGTTTTTAACTCAAATTTTTTTTAGGTTTCCATAATTTTTCAAAATAAAATCTTTTTCAAATCATATCTTTTCAATCATATATTTTCAAAATCAATTTCTTTCCATTTTCAAAAATACTTGCTAACAATTAATGATTTGATTCAAACATTTCAAGTATGTTGCCTTTTCTGTTGAGAAAGGTTTAATGTCTGAATCATATCTTTTAAATTTCTTGTTAGCCAAGTCATTAATTTTAAAAAATCAAATCTTTTTAAATTGTTTTTCAATCATATCTTTTCAATCATATCTTTTTAAAACCATAACTTTTCAATCATATCTTCTTAATCACATCTTTTTCAAAATAGTTTTCAATCATATCTTTTTTATTTCCAATTTCAAAAATCTTTTTCAAAAATCACTTTAATTCTTTCCCAACTTTAATTTTTGAAAATCATCAATCAAATTTTCAAAATTTCTTTTAATTATTTCAAAATCTTTTACTTTATTTTAAAAAATTCTTCCCCTCTTCTCACATCCTTCCATTTAAGGACTAACACTCCTCCACTATCAACAATTCGAACTCTATCCTTCTTGATAAGTTCGAATTCTTCTTTCTACCTCCTCCTTCTATTCTTCTTTTCCTCTAACACCTCAAGGAATATCTATACTGTGACATAGAGGATTCCATACTCTCTTGTTCTCTTCTATTTCATATGAGCAAGAGCAAAGACAAAAGCATTCTTGTTGAGGCTGACCCTGAACCTGAAAGGATCTTGAAGCGAAAGCTAAGAGAAGCTAAAGCACTACTCTCTATAGAGGACCTAACAGAAATCTTCAAACAAGAAGAAGACATGGCAGCCGAAAACAACAACAATGCCAACAATGCAAGGAAGGTGTTGGGTGACTTTACTGCACCTACTCCCGACTTCTATGGGAGAAGTATCTCTATCCCTGCCATTGGAGCAAACAACTTTGAGCTTAAGCCTCAATTAGTTTCTCTAATGCAACAGAATTGCAAGTTCCATGGACTTCCATTGGAAGATCCTCATCAGTTTTTAGCTGAATTCTTACAAATCTGTGACACTGTCAAGACCAATGGGGTTGACCCAGAGGTCTACAGACTTATGCTATTCCCTTTTGCTGTAAGAGACAGAGCTAGGATATAGTTGGACTCACAACCTAAAGAAAGCCTGAACTATTGGGAAAAAGCTAGTCAATGCCTTCTTGGCAAAGTTCTTTCCACCTCAAAAATTGAGTAAGCTTAGAGTATAAGTCCAAACCTTCAGACAGAAGGAAGGTGAATCCCTCTATGAAGCTTGGGAAAGATACAAACAATTGATCAGAAAGTGTCCTTCTGACATGCTTTCTGAATGGAGCATCATAGGTATCTTCTTTGATGGTCTGTCTGAACTGTCCAAGATGTCATTGGACAGCTCTGCTGGAGGATCTCTTCATCTGAAGAAGATGCCAGCAGAAGCTCAAGAACTCATTGAACTGGTTGCAAATAACCAATTCATGTACACTTCTGAAAGGAATCCTGTGAACAACGGGACGTATCAGAAGAAAGGAGTTCTTGAGATTGATACTTTGAATGCCATATTGGCTCAGAACAAAATATTGACTCAGCAAGTCAATATGATTTCTCAAAGTCTGTCTGGAATGCAAGCTGCACCAGGTAGTACTAAGGACACTTCATCTGAAGAAGAAGCTTATGATCCTGAGAACCCATCAATGGAAGAGGTGAATTACATGGGAGAACCCTATGGAAACATCTATAATCCTTCATGGAGAAATCATCCAAATCTCTCATGGAAGGATCAACAGAGACCTCAACAAGGTTTCAACAACAATAATGGTGGAAGAAACAGGTTTAGCAACGGCAAGCCTTTTCCATCATCTTCTCAGCAACAGACAGAGAATTCTAAGCAGAGCCACTCTGACTTAGCAATAATGGTCTCTGATCTAATCAAAACCACTCAAAGTTTCATGACTGAAATAAGGTCCTCCATTAGAAACTTGAAGGCACAAGTGGGTCAGCTGAGTAAGAAAGTTACTGAACTCCCTCCTAGTACTCTTCCAAGCAATACAGAAGAGAATCCAAAAGGAGAGTGTAAGGCCATCAACATGGCCGAATTTGGAGAGGAGGAAGAGGCAGTGAGCGCCACTGAGGAAGACCTCAATGGACGTCCACTGGCCTCCAATGAGTTTCCTAATGAGGAACCATGGGAATCTGAGGCTCACACTGAGACCATAGAGATTCCATTGGATTTACTTCTGCCATTCATGAGCTCTGATGAATATTCTTCCTCTGAAGAGGACGAAGATGTTACTGAAGAGCAAGTTGCTAAGTACCTGGGAGCAATCATGAAGCTAAATGATAAGTTATTTGGAATGAGACTTGGGAGGATGAAACTCCTTTGCTCACCAAAGAACTGGATGACTTGACTAGGCAGAGATTACATCAAAAGAGACAGGATCTTGGGAAGTTTTCAATACCTTGTACCATAGGCACCATGACCTTTGAGAAGGCCCTGTGTGACCTAGGGTCAAGCATAAACCTCATGCCTCTCTCTGTAATGGAGAAGTTAGGGATCTTTGAGGTACAAGCTGCAAGAATCTCACTAGAGATGGCAGACAATTCAAGAAAACAAGCTTATAGACTTGTAGAGGATGTTCTGGTAAAGATTGAAGACCATTACATCCCTGCTGATTTCATAGTCCTAGAGACTGGGAAGTGCATGGATGAATCCATCATCCTTGGCATACCCTTCCTAGCCACAGCAAAGGCTGTGATTGATGTTGACAGAGGAAAATTGATCATTCAAGTGAATGAAGAATCCCTTGTATTTAAGGCTCAAGGATATCCCTCTGTAACCATGGAGAGGAAGCATGAAGAGCTTCTCTCAAAACAGAGTCAAACAGAGCCCCCACAGTCAAATTCTAAGTTTGGTGTTGGGAGGCCACAACCAAATTCTAAGTTTGGTGTTGAACCCCCACATTCAAACTCTAAGTTTAGTGTTGGGAGGTTCTAACATTGCTCTGAACATCTGTGAGGCTCCATGAGAGCCCACTGTCAAGCTACTGACATTAAAGAAGCGCTTGTTGGGAGGCAACCCAATGTTATATTTATCTATTTTCCTTGGTTATTTTATGCTTTCTGTAGGTTGATGATCATGTGAAGTCACAAAATCAATTAAAAAAGCAAAAACAGAATGAAAAACAGAAAGAAAAATAGCACACCCTGGAGGAAAACTTGCTGGCGTTTAAACGCCAATGAAGACAGCAAAATGGGCGTTTAAACGCCCAGTCTGGCACTATTATGGGTGTTTAACGTAGAAATGGGCACCAGACTGGCGTTTAACGCCAGGAATGGGCAAGAAGCTGGCGTTAAACGCCAGAAAAGGGCAGTAGCCCGGCGTTTAACGCCAGGATTGGCAGAAAGGGCGTTTTTGCACGCCACTTGGTGCAGGGATGAGCTATCCTTGACACCTCAGGATCTGTGGACTCCACAGAATTCCCACCTACCCCACCACTCTCTCTCTTCTTCACCCATTCACCAATCACCTCAATACCTCTTCCTCAAAAAAAACCCCTCACCTATCAAATCCCACCATTCTCTTCACCACTCACATCCATCTTTCATAAAACCCCACCTACCCCACCATCCAAATTCAAACCACCATACCCCCCTCTCCACCCCTATAAAAACCCTTCTTCACTCCTTCATTTTCACACAACCTAAACACTACTTCTCCCCCTTGGCCGAACCACAAAGCCCCCTCTATCTCCTCCATTTTCTTCTTCTTCTACTCTTTTCTTTCCTCTTTTACTCGAGGACGAACAAACCTTCTAAGTTTGGTGTGGTAAAAGCGTTGCTTTTTATTTTTCCATAACCATTTATGGCACCTAAGGCCGGAAAAACCTCTAGAAAGAGGAAAAGGAAGGCAAAAGCTTCCACCTCTGATTCATGGGAGATGGAGAGATTCATCTCAAGGGTGCATCAAGACCACTTCTATGAAGTTGTGGCCATGAAGAAGGTGATCCCCGAGGTCCCTTTCAAACTCAAAAAGAGTGAATATCTGGAGATCCAACATGAGATCTGAAGAAGAGGTTGGGAAGTTCTTACCAACCCCATTCAACAAGTCGGAATCTTAATAGTTCAAGAGTTCTATGCCAATGCATGGATCACCAAGAACCATGATCAAAGTGTGAACCCGGACCCAAAGAATTGGCTTACAATAGTTCGGGGGAAATGCTTAGATTTTAGTTCGGAAAATGTAAGGTTGGCATTCAACTTGCCCATGATGCAAGGAGATGAACACCCCTACACTAGAAGGGTCAACTTTGATCAAAGGTTGGACCAAGTCCTCATAAACATTTGTGAAGAGGGCGCTCAATGGAAGAGAGATTCAAGAGGGAAGCCGGTTCAACTGAGAAGGCATGACCTCAAGCCTGTGGCTAGAGTATGGTTGGAGTTTACCCAATGCTCAATCATTCCCACTAGCAACTGGTCGGAAGCTACTATAGACCGAGCTATCATGATTCATAGCATCATGATTGGAGAGGAAGTATAAGTTCATGAGGTTATATCCCAAGAACTTTATAAGGTGGCGGATAAGTCCTCTACCTTGGCAAGGTTAGCCTTCCCTCATCTCATTTGTCACCTCTGTAATTCAGTTGGAATTAACATAGAGGGAGACATCCTCATTGATGAGGACAAGCCCATCACTAAGAAGAGGATGGAGCAAACAAGAGATCCCACTCATGGACATGAGGAAATTCCTCATCATGAAATCCCTGAGATGCCTCAAGAGATGCACTTTCCTCCACAAAACTATTGGGAGCAAATCAACACCTCCCTAGGAGAATTGAGTTCCAACATGGGACAACTAAGGGTGGAGCACCAAGAACATTCCATCCTCCTCCATGAAATTAGAGAAGACCAAAGAACCATGAGAGAGGAGCAACAAAGGCAAGGAAGAGACATTGAGGAGCTCAAGCACTCCATAAGATCTTCAAGAGGAGGAACAAGCCGCCATCACTAAGGTGGACCCATTCTTTAATCTCCTTGTTCTTTATTTTTCTGTTTTTTCGAATTTTTATGCTTATGTTTATCTATGTTTGTGTCTTATGATCATTAGTGTCTAAGTGTCTATGCCTTAAAGTTATGAATGTCCTATGAATCCATCACCTTTCTTAAATGAAAAATGTTCTTAATTGAAAAAGAGAAGAATTGCATGAATTTCGAATTTTATAACAGATTAATTATTTTAATGTGGTGGCAATACTTTTGATTTCTGAATGTATGCTTGAACAGTGCATATGTCTTTTGAATTTGTTGTTCATGAATGTTAAAATTTTTGGCTCTTGAAAGAATGATGAAAAAGGAGACATGTTACTAAGGATCTGAAAAATCATAAAAATGATTCTTGACGCAAGAAAAAGCAGCAAATTCAAAAAAAAAGAGAGAAAGAAAAAGAAAGAGCAAGCAGAAAAAGCCAATAGCCCTTTAAACCAAAAGGCAAGGGTAAAAAAATAAAAAGGATCCAAGACTTTGAGCATCAGTGGATAGGAGGGCCTACAGGAATAACATCCTGGCCTAAGCGGCTAAACCAAGCTGTCCCTAACCATGTGCTTGTGGCGTGAAGGTGTCAAGTGAAAACTTAAGACTGAGCGGTTAAAGTCGTGATCCAAAGCAAAAAGAGTGCGCTTAAGAACCCTGGACACCTCTAATTGGGGACTCTAGCAAAGCTGAGTCACAATCTGAAAAGGTTCACCCAGTTATGTGTCTGTGGCATGGATGTATCCGGTGGTAATACTGGAAAACAGAGTGCTTTGGGCCACGGCCAAGACTCATAAAGTAGCTGTGTTCAAGAATCATCATACTTAACTAGGAGAATCAATAACACTATCCGGATTTTGAGTTCCTATAGAAGCCAATCATTCTGAACTTCAAAGGATAAAGTGAGATGGCAAAATTGTTCAGAGGCAAAAAGTTAAAAGCCCCGCTCATCTAATTAATACTGATCTTCATAGATGTTTTTAGAATTCATTGTATATTCTCTTCTTTTTATCCTATTTTGATTTTTAGTTGCTTGGGGACAAGCAACAATTTAAGTCTGGTGTTGTGATGAGTGGATAATTTATACGCTTTTTGGCATTGTTTTTAGTATGTTTTTAGTATGTTTTAGTTAATTTTTATTATATTTTTATTAGTTTTTATTTAAAATTCACTTTTCTGGACTTTACTATGAGTTTGTGTGTTTTTCTGTGATTTTAGGTATTTTCTGGCTGAAATTGAGGGACCTGAGCAAAAATCTGATTCAGAGGCTGAAAAGGACTGCAGATGTTGTTGGATTCTGACCTCCCTGCACTCGAAGTAGATTTTCTGGAGCTGCAGAAAGCCAATTGGCGCGCTCCAAATTGCGTTAGAAAGTAGACATCTTGGGCTTTCCAACAATATATAATAGTCCATACTTTGCCTGAGATTTGATGGCCCAAACCGGCGTTCCAAATCAGCTCAAGAATTCTGGCGTTTAACGCCGGAACTGGCACAAAAGCTGGAGTTAAACGCCCAAACTGGCACAAAAGCTGGCGTTTAACTCCAAGAAAAGTCTCTACACATGAAAGCTTCAATGCTCAGCCCAAGCACACACCAAGTGGGCCCGGAAGTGGATTTTTACGTCATTTACTCATTTCTGTAAACACTAGGCTACTAGTTCTCTATAAATAGGACCTTTTACTATTGTATTTTCATCTTGGTAGCTATCTTCGAGTAGTCTTATGCTATCTTAGATCATGGGGCTGGCCTCACGACCATGCCTAGACCTTGTTCTTATGTATTTTCAACGGTGGAGTTTCTACACACCATAGATTAAGGTGTGGAGCTCTGCTGTACCTCGAGTATTAATGCAATTACTATTGTTCTTCCATTCAATCCAGCTTATTCTTGTTCTAAGATATTCATTTGCACCCAAGAACATGATGAATGTGATGATTATGTGACGCTCATCATCATTCTCACTTATGAACGCGTGCCTGACAACCACTTTCATTCTACATGCAAACAAGGCTTGAATGTGTATCTCTTGGATTTCTTAATCAGAATCTTCGTGGTATAAGCTAGAATTGATGGCGGCATTCTTGAGAATCCAGAAAGTCTAAACCTTATCTGTGGTATTTTGAGTAGGATTCAAGGATTGAACGACTGTGACGAGCTTCAAACTCGCGATTGTGGGGCGTTAGTGACAAACGCAAAAGAATCACTGGATTCTATTCCGACATGATCGAGAACCGACAGATGAATAGCCGTGCTGTGACAGAGTGCGTTGAACATTTTCACTGAGAGGACGGGACTGTAGCCATTGACAACGGTGATGCCCAACATACAGCTTGCCATGGAAAGGAGTAAGAAGGATTGGATGAAGACAGTAGGAAAGTAGAGAGACGGAAGGGACAAAGCATTCCCAAACGCTTATCTGAAATTCTCTCCAATGAATTACATAAGTATCTCTATCTTTATTTTATATTTTATTCATCTTTTAATTATCAATCCTCCATAATCATTTGAATCCACCTGACTGAGATTTACAAGATGACCATAGCTTGCTTCATACCAACAATCTCCGTGGGATCGACCCTTACTAGCGTAAGGTTTATTACTTGGACGACCCATTGCACTTGCTGGTTAGTTGTGCGAAGTTGTGATAAATAGTGTGAATTGCAATTGAGCGTACCATGTTGATGGCACCATTGATGATCACAATTTCGTGCACCACATATCAAGAGTGTAAAAATTGCAACAATGGGGAAGAGAGTGGGTAAAGAGAGATAATATAAATTCATGTCAATGCAAAAGTAATACAGGTATAAAAAATAGGCATGGATTTAATTAATATTACCTAACAAGAATAAAACAAGTCATTAAGCACCAAGATAATACCAGAAAAAATACAACAGTTGAATAATAAAATTTAACACCAATGGAAAAGAAAAAGAAAGTAAGAAAGGAGGAAGAAAGAAGAAAAGATAGAAGAAATTATGATTAGAAAAGAAAAGATAAGATAATTGGCGCTGGTCTGGATAAGCTATGCGTCGCATATGACGCGGATGCGTGGTGCACGTGATCGCGTGTGGTGTGTTAAATTCAAGTGACGTGGACGCGTGGGGCACGCGAACGCGTGACTCGATTTATGCTAGTGGCGCGAGAGTAGCCGCGCGTACGCACAACTCTCTGTTTAAATGCATTTTTGCAAAAAATCTGGGGTGACGCGGTCGCGTGGTTGACGCGATCGCGTGGATGGCCTAAATTTGAAAATGGCGCGAACGCGTATGGCACGCATACGCGTGGCAGGGCTTGTGCTTCTAGCACGAGTCCAGCCCAATTCTAGCTCAACTTTCGGCCATACACCCTTTTTACGTCGATTTCAGGGTACGCATTCGCGTGGGTGATGCGGACGCGTCAGCGACGCGGTTGCATGGATCAATTTATGCCAAAGGCACACCTCTAGCCACGCTCTCGCGTGACTCTCTCTTCAATTTTGTTTTCTTCTCAACGCACCTATGACGCGGACGCGTCGGCGACGCTTGCGCGTCGCGTGCGATTTCTTCTTTTTTTAATGTAGTATGCAGAATGCAATGAATGTTATGCAAAATTCCAGGTTCAATCAAAACTCAAAAACAGACCAAAATTTAAACTGAAAAAGGAACGGTCATACCATGGTGGGTTGTCTCCCACCTAGCACTTTTAGTTAAAGTCGTTAAGTTGGACATTTGGTGAGCTCCCTGTTATGGTGGCTTATGCTTGTACTGATCCAGGAATCCCCACCAATGTTTGTACTTCCAATAGCCTCCGGGATCCCAAACTAGGCGCAGAAAGCCTTCAAGCAAGCTAAAGCAAGTAACAAGGCCCCAAGAGTATTGATTTCTAGATTGATTTTCGGGGTCCCAAACCTTGCTTTCCACCCGTATTCCTGTTGATCATTAGTGTTCCAACTGGGTGGTAGGCAATCTGAATTCTCACTAAAGTGGCCAAACAACTTCCTAGACCCATTTAGTTGAGCTCTACATCAACGCTTGTGTTTAAACTCAAAGCTTCCAACCATAATGAACCTTGCAGGATAATTCTTACCACTGACCATCTTCTTCTTACTCTTAATGCCACAAAGAGCTCTAAGTTGACCATCCATCTCCAGTAGCCCATATTCAAGTGGAATTAGAAAGGTAAGGGATATGAATTTTACCCACTTGAATGTTGTGAGGGATGATGGCAACTTAGGGGAAGGGGTTTCTAATGAACTGGCTCATTTTGACGTTGGGATTTTTGCTAGTAAAGAATTTTGTAAAAATATAGTCGCGTTGTGAGTATAGATTCTAAATCAACAGAAAATCCCTCTGTACAAACGTTTTAGTTGTCACAAGTAACAAAACCTAATAAATTTATAAACCGAAGTATTCAAACCTCGGGTCGTCTTCTCAAGGAATTGCAGGGAAGTATGATTTATTATTGGTTATGGAAAAACAGTGTTTGGGTTTGAAAAAGGTCTTAAGCAAGAGAAATAGATTGCAAGAATTAATAAATTAATAACTAATAAAACTCTTAGCAAGGTATGGAAACAGGAAGTCCTATCCCAGTTATCCAATTGATGAGAATTGGATTTTTCTCCCACTAAGTCAACCTCTAACTATGAAGGTAAGTTAAGTGGATGAATTAATTTTAATTCCTCAAGTCCTAGTCTTTCCTTGGGAAATGCTAGAGTTAGTGGAACTCGAATTAATTCTTAAAGAATTCCAATTTTCGGTCAACAATGAATTTGATAACTCAAGAGTCACCAATTAATCAACCAGAGCCAAAAGGTAGAAAAATCTAAATTATTTATATCATAAATAAAAGAAACAAATCATAGATCTGAAAATACCTCAAATTATATTAATCAAAGAAAATCATAACATGAATGGTCATTAAACAAATAAAAGAGAAAATAAATAAATAAGAATATTGAATCTAAGATGAAGAAGAAATATTCCTAATTTCTAAAAATCCTAATCCTAAATCCTAAGAGAGAGGAGAGAACCTCTCTCTCTAAAAACTACATCTAAAACCTAAAATTGTGAGTAATGATTGAATGATCTGATTCTGCTCCACTTTCAGCCTCTAATCTGTGTTTTCTGGGCTGAGAACTGGGTCAAAAATAGCCCAGAAGTCACTCCCAATGCTTTCTGGTCCGTACAAGTCGGGGGCAAAGTGACGCGGAGGCGTCGTCCACGCGTTTGCGTGGATTGAAGTTCGCAAATGCGATGCGGATGCGTCATCCACGTGTTCGTGTCGCTTAACTTCAGAGCAGCTATGGCAAATTATATAACTTTGCGAAGCCCCGGATGTTAGCTTTCCAACGCAGCTGAAACCGCATCATTTGGACCTCTGTAGCTCAAGTTATGACCGTTTGAGTGCGAAGAGGTTAGGCTGGACAGCTTAGCAGTTTCTTCAACTTCTTGTATTCCTTCCACTTTTGCATGCTTCTTTTCCATCCTCTGAGTCATTCATGTCCTGTAATCCCTGAAATCACTTAACACACATATCAAGGCATCGAATGATAACAAGAGAGGATTAGAATAAAAGAAAATAAAAGGCAAAGAAGCATGTTTTCAATCATAGCACAAAATCAGGAAGGAGAATATAAAACCATGCAAATCATATGAATAAGTGGGTAAAGGCTTGATAAAAACCACTCAATTGAGCACAAGATAAACCATAAAATAGTGGTTTATCACCATGCCAGCACAGCAAAGCCCCACGACAACCGGCCACATGCATCAAGGTTCTTCAGCAGGGGAAGCCAACTGATATGCACCCGAGAGTCAGATGCATCAGGGAAGAGGATACCTCCGATCAACTGCATGATATATCCTCTCGTATACCTCATCATCCGCTCCTCTGTGGCATCCTGCTCTAGCTCTTCACAAACTGTATTGTGGAACCAAGTAAGCTTGACAGTCCACTTAGTCTGTGACTGTCTGTCCTTTGGGCCAGGAACAACACCCAATATCTGCTTACACAATTCCTCAATGGTCCGTCCCTGGTGGTGCTACTCCCACCTACCGATGCATCCACTGACAGGATCACCATCAATCCGGAGTCCCAACTGATATGCCATGTTCTGCACGATGATGATCATCTCCCCGCACGGTAGATGAAATGTGTGGGACTCAAACCTCCACCTCTCTATCAATGCCGAGGCGAGCGACCAATGCTCAAACTCCACCATGTATGCGACGTACTCAAAACTGGCTCGTTTCAGATATGGCCTAATTTGCTCCGACGGCTGTGTCATCAAGTCCCGTTTGGTGCACAAGATCCGAGGTGCCTACCAAACGGAAAAAACAAAAAATTTTAACAAACAGCGGTACCTTCAATACATATAATAACAAGTTCACTTTATCTTCACTATAATAAAATAAAAAAGGGGTTAAAAAATCATACTACACGATCAAGCCTCCCAGCGATGTGCTCAGCCTGATCCAGTCTATACATCTCATGCTCATAATCCAATAACTGCTGCTCCATCGAAAGACAATCTACTAAAATAAAATACATACTGGATTATTAAAAAGTTAACTAAATGAGAAATGACTTATAAACCTACTAATTTTAAGCTTAACCTACTTAACTGACGTCGTCATATTAATTTATAAGTAACTCAACCTTAAATTTTAGTGATCACCTAATTACCTTCTAACTCACAATACAATGCTATACCAATAACTAAATTATCTAATAATATTATTTTCCTATATTCTTTTACATCATGATCCATAGCCACTATATTAAAAAACGGTAACATAAAATAATATACCTAACATAACAACACTAAAAAGTACCTCTACCTAAGTAACATGTAAACAATAATCTATTATTCTAACTAACAAACGATCTATACCTAACAATTTTATTTAACATGTAAACAGTAAACCAACTTAACATAAGAACATAGACTGTTATTTACTAACCTGGAACTAAGATTGTTGATGAGCGGATAATTTGTACGCTTTTTGGCATTGTTTTTAGTATGTTTTTAGTATGATCTAGTTAGTTTTTAGTATATTTTTATTAGTTTTTAGTTAAAATTCACTTTTCTGGACTTTACTATGAGTTTGTGTGTTTTTCTGTGATTTCAGGTATTTTCTGGCTGAAATTGAGGGACCTGAGCAAAAATCTGATTCAGAGACTGAAAAGGACTGCAGATGCTGTTGGATTCTGACCTCCCTGCACTCGAAGTGGATTTTCTGGAGCTACAGAAGCCCAATTGGCGCGCTCTCAACGGCGTTGGAAAGTAGACATCTTGGGCTTTCCAGCAATATATGATAGTCCATACTTTGCCCAAGATTTGATGGCCCAAAGCGGCGTTCAAAGTCACCCTCAGGAATCCCAGCGTTAAACGCCGGAACTGGCACCAAAGTGGGAGTTAAACGCCCAAACTGGCACTAAAGTTGGCGTTTAACTCCAAGAAGAGTCTCTACACGAAAATGCTTCATTGCTCAGCCCAAGCACACACCAAGTGGGCCCGGAAGTGGATTTTTATGTCATTTACTCATTTCTGTAAACCTTAGGCTACTAGTTCTCTATAAGTAGGACCTTTTACTATTGTATTTTGGAGAAAGGCCTTTTCGATCATGTTTTTATGATTGAACCCTCTTTGGGGAGGCTGGCCATTTGGCCATGCCTAGACCTTGTTCTTATGTATTTTCAACGGTAGAGTTTCTACACACCATAGATTAAGGTGTGGAGCTCTGCTGTACCTCGAGTATTAATGCAATTACTATTGTTCTTCTATTCAATTCCGCTTGTTCTTGTTCTAAGATATCACTTGTTCTTCAACTTGATGAATGTGATGATCCGTGACACTTATCATCATTCTCACCTATGAACGTGTGACTGACAACCACCTCCGTTCTACCTTCGATTGGGTGAATATCTCTTGGATTCCTGATACACGATGCATGGTTGATCGCCTGACAACCGAGTGCTCACCTGACAAACGAGCCAGCCATTCCATAAGATCAGAGTCTTCGTGGTATAGGCTAGAACTGATGGCGGTAAGAGAATCCGGAAGGTCTAACCTTGTCTGTGGTATTCTGAGTAGGATTCAATGATTGAATGACTGTGACGTGCTTCAAACTCCTGAAGGCGGGGCGTTAGTGACAGACGCAAAAGAATCACTGGATTCTATTCCGGCCTGATCGAGAACCGACAGATGGATAGCCGTGCCGTGACAGGGTGCGTTGAACATTTCCACTGAGAGGATGGGAGGTAGCCACTGACAACGGTGAAACCCTTGCATAAGCTTGCCATGGAAAGGAGTAAGAAGGATTGGATGAAGACAGTAGGAAAGCAGAGAGACGGAAGGGAAGGCATCTTCATACGCTTATCTGAAATTCTTACCAATGAATTACATAAGTATCTCTATCTTTATCTTTATGTTCTATGCGTTTATCACCATATCCATTTGAGTTTGCCTGACTAAGATTTACAAGATGACCATAGCTTGCTTCATACCAACAATCTCCGTGGGATCGACCCTTACTCGCGTAAGGTTTATTACTTGGACGACCCAGTGCACTTGCTGGTTAGTTGTGCGAAGTTGTGTTTATGCCATGGTATTGAACACCACGTTTTTGGGGTTCTTTACCGGGGATTATGAGAGTTGTGAAAAGTATTGTTCACAATTTCGCGCACCAAGTTTTTGGCGCCGTTGCCGGGGATTGTTCGAGTTTTGAGCAAGCTTTTGGTCCGGTAACATCAGTGCCAAAATCCGGCAACAGCACCAAGTTTTTGGCGCCGTTGCCGGGGATTGTTTGAGTTTGGACAACTGACGGTTCATCTTGTTGCTTAGATTAGGTATTTTTTTTCGGAATTCTTGAAGATGAATTCTAGAGTTTCATGATGATTTGTTGAAGTCTGGCTGGCTGTGAAGCCATGTCTAATTTCATTGGACCGAGGTTTCAACTTGTCATCACAAGAGCTTGTTGATTTTTATCAATCTTGCTTTTGGAGCAGTGATCTGCTAAGGCTTGGCTGGCCTTTGGCCATGTCTAGTGTTTTGGACCGAAGCTTTCTTTTAAAGCTTGGCTGGCTGTGAAGCCATGTCTAATTCTTGGACCGGAGTCTTAGACTAGCATTGCACTGATTCCTGGAATTCTCATTAAGAATTTTGATACCTTTATTTTCTTCTTTCCAATTAATTTTCGAAAATCCAAAAAAAATTACAAAGTCATAAAATCCAAAAATATTTCTTGTTTGAGTCTAGTGTCTCATGTTAAGTTTGGTGTCAATTGCATGCATTCATTCATGTGTCTTCATTTAATCTTCAAGTTGTTCTTGATGATTTCATTGCTCTGATCTTTTGAATTCTCTTGACTTGAGTGTTTTGTTGTTTCTCATATGCATTCTCATTTTGTTAGTATCAGTAGTATACAAACTGCTAAGTTTGGTGTCTTGCATGCATTGTTATTTGATTTTAGTTGCATTTTGATTATTCCTCATTATTAAAAATCCAAAAATATTTTAATTTGTGTCTTTTCAAGTCAATAATACAGAGAATTGAAGATTCAGAACATACAGCAGAGGAATTGCACAGAAAAGCTGGGCGTTCAAAACGCCCAGTGAAGAAGGACAGACTGGCGTTTAAACGCCAGCCAGGGTACCTGGCTGGGCGTTTAACGCCCAAAAGGGTAGCATTTTGGGCGTTAAACGCCAGAATGTGCACCATTCTGGGCGTTTAACGCCAGGATGGCACAAGAGGGAAGATTTTGTTTTTAATGCAATTTTTTTTTTAAGTTTTCAAAATCTTTTCAAAATCAAATCTTTTTCAAATCAATTTTTCAATCAAATCTTTTTTCAAAATCAATTTCTTTCTATTTTTAAGGATACTTGCTATCAATTAATGATTTGATTCAACAATTCAGTTATGTTGCCTTTTCTGTTGAGAAAGGTTTAATGTCTGAATCATATCTTTTCTTGATAGCCAAGTCATTAATTTTAAAATCAAATCTTTTTAAAATGTTTTTCAAATCATATCTTCTTAACCACATCTTTTTCCAAATAGTTTTCAATCAAATCTTTTTTATTTCTAATTTCAAAATCTTTTTCAAAAATCACTTGATTTCTTTCCCACTCTTATTTTCGAAAGTCAAATAATGTTTTTCAAAATGTTTTCAAAAATTTTTTTTTTACTTAATTTTCGAAAATTACTTCCCTTCTTCTCATATCCTTCTATTTATGGACTAACACTATTCCTTAATGCAAAATTCGAACTCCATCTTCTTTGATAAGTTCGAATTTTCTACTTCTGTCTTCTACTTTTCTTTTTCTCTGACACCTAAAGGAATCTCTATACTGTGACATAGAGGATTCCACATTTTCTTGTTTTCTTCTCTTTCATATGAGTAGGAGCAAAGACAAAAGCATTCTTGTTGAGGCTGATCCTGAACCTGAAAGGACCTTGAAGCGAAAACTAAGAGAAGCTAAGGCACAACTCTCTATAGAGGACCTAACAGAAATCTTCAAAGAAGAAGAACACATGGCAGCCGAAAACAACAACAATGCCAACAATGCAAGGAAGGTGCTGGGTGACTTTACTGCACCTACTCCCGACTTCTATGGGAGAAGCATCTCTATCCCTGCCATTGGAGCAAACAACTTTGAGCTTAAGCCTCAATTAGTTTCTCTGATGCAACAGAATTGCAAGTTCCATGGACTTCCATTGGAAGATCCTCATCAGTTTTTAGCTGAGTTCTTGCAAATCTGTGACACTGTCAAGACTAATGGGGTTGACCCTGAGGTCTACAGACTTATGCTATTCCCTTTTGCTGTAAGAGACAGAGCTAGAACATGGTTGGACTCATAACCTAAAGAAAGCCTGGACTCTTGGGAAAAGCTAGTCAATGCCTTCTTGGCAAAGTTCTTTCCACCTCAAAAATTGAGTAAGCTTAGAGTGGAAGTCCAAACCTTCAGGCAGAAGGAAGGAGAATCCCTCTATGAAGCTTGGGAAAGATACAAACAACTAATCAGAAAGTGTCCCTCTGACATGCTTTCTGAATGGAGCATCATAGGTATTCTCTATGATGGTCTCTCTGAACTATCCAAGATGTCATTGGATAGCTCAGCTGGAGGATCTCTTCATCTGAAGAAGATGCCTACAGAAGCTCAAGAGCTGATTGAAATGGTTGCAAATAACCAATTCATGTACACTTCTGAAAGGAATCCTGTGAACAATGGGACTAGTCAGAAGAAAGGAGTTCTTGAGATTGACACTCTGAATGCCATATTGGCTCAGAACAAAATATTGACTCAACAAGTCAATATGATTTCTCAAAGTCTGTCTGGAATGCAAAATGCACCAAGCAGTACTAAGGAAGCTTCATCTGAGGAAGAAGCTTATGATCCTGAGAACCCTTCAATGGAAGAAGTGAATTACATGGGAGAACCCTATGGAAACACCTATAATCCTTCATGGAGAAATCATCCAAATCTCTCATGGAAGGATCAACAGAGACCTCAACAAGGTTTCAACAATAATAATAGTGGAAGAAATAGGTTTAGCAATAGCAAGCCTTTTCCATCATCTTCTCAGCAACAGACAGAGAGTTCTAAGCAGAATACCTCTGACTTAGCAACCATGGTCTCTGATCTGATCAAAACCACTCAAAGTTTCATGACTGAAACAAGATCCTCCATTAGAAACCTGGAAGGACAAGTGGGTCAGCTGAGCAAGAAAGTTACTGAACTCCCTCCTAGTACTCTTCCAAGCAATACAGAAGAAAATCCAAAAGTAGAGTGCAAGGCCATCAACATGGCCGAATTTAGAGAGGAGGAAGAGGCAGTAAACGCCACTGAGGAGGACCTCAATGGACGTCCACTGACCTCCAATGAGTTACCCAATAAGGAACCATGGGAATCTGAGGCTCAAAATGAGACCATAGATATTCCATTGAATTTACTTCTGCCATTCATGAGCTCTGATGAGTATTCTTCCTCTGAAGAGGATGAGTATGTCACTGAAGGGCAAGTTGCTAAATACCTTGGAGCAATCATGAAGCTAAATGACAGGTTATTTGGAAATGAGACTTGGGATGATGAACCCCCTTTGCTCACCAAAGAACTGGATGACTTGTCTAGGCAGAAATTACCTCAAAAGAGACAAGACACTGGGAAGTGCATGGATGAATCCATCATCCTTGGCAGGCCCTTTCTAGCCACAGCAAAGGCTGTGATTGATGTTGATAGAGGAGAGTTGATCATTCAAGTGAATGAAGAATCCTTGGTGTTTGAGGCCCAAGGATATCCCTCTGTCACCATGGAGAGGAAGCATGAAGAGCTCCTCTCAAAACAGAGCCAAGCAGAGCCCCCACAGTCAAACTCTAAGTTTGGTGTTGGGAGGCCACAACCAACTTCTAAGTTTGGTGTTGAACCCCGACATTCAAACTCTAAGTTTGGTGTTGGAAGGTTCCAACATTGCTCTGAGCATCTCTGAGGCTCCATGAGAGCCCTCTGTCAAGCTACTGACATTAAAGAAGCGCTTGTTGGGAGGCAACCCAATGTTATATTTTATCTATTTTCTTTTGTTATTTTATGTTTTTTGTAGGTTGATGATCATGAGAAGTCACAAAATCAATGAAAAAAGCAAAAACAGAATGAAAAACAGGAAGAAAAACAGCACACCCTGGAGGAGAGCTTGCTGGCGTTTGAACGCCAGTGAGGCTAGCTGTTGGGCGTTTAACGCCCAGTCTGGCACCATTCTGGGCGTTTAACGCCAGAAAGGGGCACCAGACTGGCGTTAAACGCCAGAAAAGGGCAAGAAGCTGGCGTTAAACGCCAGAAATGGGCACCAGCCCGGCGTTTAACGCCAGAATTGGCTTAAAACGCATTTTTGCTTGCCATTTGGTGCAGGGATGACTTTTCCTTGACACCTCTGGATCTGTGGACCCCACAGGATCCCCACCTACCCCACCACTCTCTCTCTCTTCTTCACCCATTCACCAATCACCTCAACACCTCTTCCCCAAAAACCCTTCACCTATCAAATCCCATCTTTCTCTTCACCACTCACATCCATCCTTCATAAAACCCCACCTACCTCACCATTCAAATTCAAACCACTTTCCCAGCCAAACCCACCCTCAATTGACCGAACCCTACCCTTCCCCCTCTCCTATATAAACCCTCCTTCACTCCTTCATTTTCACACAACCTAAACACCACTTCTTCCCTCTTTAGCCAAACACAAAAGCCATTCCCTTCTTCCTCATTTCTTCTTCTTCTACTTTCTTCTTTCTTCTTTTGCTCGAGGACGAGCAAACATTTTAAGTTTGGTGTGGTAAAAGCATTGCTTTTTGTTTTTCCATAACCATTTATGGCAGCCAAGGCCGGAGAAACCTCTAGAAAGAGGAAAGGGAAGGCAAAAGCTTCCACCCCCGAGTCATGGGAGATGGAAAGATTCATCTCAAGGGTGCATCAAGACCACTTCTATGAAGTTGTTGCCTTGAAGAAGGTGATCCCTGAGGTCCCTTTTTCACTCAAAAAGAGTGAATATCCGGAGATCCGACATGAGATCCGAAGAAGAGGTTGGGAAGTTCTTACCAACCCCATTCAACAAGTCGGAATCTTAATGGTTCAAGAGTTCTATGCCAATGCATGGATCACCAAGAACCATGATCAAAGTGTGAACCCGGATCCAAAGAATTGGCTTACTATGGTTCGAGGGAAATACTTGGATTTTAGTCCGGAAAATGTAAGGTTGGCATTCAACTTGCCCATAATGCAAGGAGATGAGCATCCTTACACTAGAAGGGTCAACTTTGATCAAAGGTTGGACCAAGTCCTCACAGTCATATGTGAAGAGGGCGCCCAATGGAAGAGAGATTCAAGAGGGAAGCCGGTTCAATTGAGAAGGCATGACCTCAAGCCCGTGGCTAGAGGATGGTTGGAGTTTATCCAACGCTCAATCATTCCCACTAGCAACCGGTCCGAAGTTACCATAGACCAGGCTATCATGATTCATAGCATCATGATTGGAGAAGAAATAGAAGTTCATGATGTTATATCCCAAGAACTCTATAAGGTGGCGGACAAGTCCTCTACCTTGGCAAGGTTAGCCTTCCCCCATCTCATTTGTCACCTCTGTTATTCAGTTGGAGTTGACATAGAGGGAGACATCCCCATTGATGAGGACAAGCCCATCACTAAGAAAAGGATGGAGCACACAAGAGACCCCACTCATCATGAGATCCCTGAGATTCCTCAAGGGATGCACTTTCCTCCACAAAACTATTGGGAGCAACTAAACACCTCCCTAGGAGAATTGAGTTCCAACATGGGACAACTAAGGGTGGAGCATCAAGAACACTCCATCATCCTCCATGAAATTAGAGAAGATCAAAGAATCATGAGAGAGGAGCAACAAAGACAAGGAAGAGACATTGAGGAGCTCAAGCACTCCATAGGATCTTCAAGAGGGAGAAGGAGCCGCCATCACTAAGGTGGACCCGTTCTTTGATTTCCTTGTTCTTTATTCTCTGTTTTTTGAATTTTATGCTTATGTCTATCTATGTTTGTGTCTTGTGATCATTAGTATCTTAGTGTCTATGCCTTAAAGTTATGAATGTCCTATGAATCCATCACCTCTCTTAAATAAAAACGTGCTTAATTGAAAAAGAAAAGAATTGCATGAATTTTGAATTTTATAACAGTTTAATTATTTTGATGTGGTGGCAATACTCTTGTCTTTTGAATGTATGCTTAAACAGTGCATATGTATCTTGAATTTGTGGTTCATGAATGTTGGCTCTTGAAAGAATGATGAAAAAGGAGACATGTTACTGAGGATCTGAAAAATCATAAAAATGATTCTTGAAGCAAGAAAAAGCAGTGAATACAAAAAAACGAAAAAAAGGAGAAAAGAAAACGAAAAAAAAAGAAAAAGAAAAAGAAAGAAATAAAGTTGTGATCCAAGGCAAAAAGAGTGTGCTTAAGAACCCTGGACACCTCTAGTTGGGGACTTTAGCAAAGCTGAGTCACAATCTGAAAAGGTTCACCCAATTATGTGTTTGTGGCATGTATGTATCCGGTGGTAATACTGGAAGACAGAGTGCTTTGGGCCACAGCCAAGACTCAATAAGTAGCTGTGTTCAAGAATCATCAT